>NC_083415.1:5248600-5548600 GCF_020745735.1 Hemiscyllium ocellatum | reverse complement strand
ATAATGCCACCAGGCCATTACCTCCCCCATTTAAACAAATGGAAATAGTACTTTTAATTTTTTGAAACGTAATTATTTACAAAATTATATAAATAAAACGTGAGCGATCTGATATAAATAAATGTTGACATTTACCCTTTCCATCTTAAAAGTACTCAACAACACATCCTCTGAAATGTGAAACTAGTTCAGGAGCACAGCTGTACATCCTTCTCCAATCCTAGGTTTGTAGGTATGTATGCATGGTGAATTGTGCATCCTACAAACATGAAGGTCCAGTGCGTATTCAGATACAAATGTCTCAAAATTCTTCCCGGCTTGTTACTCTTAGCTGTTCTATAACACCTCACACATCTAACATAAACATAGGGTGCTGAATCTTACCAGACTGTGGCTAAGTGTCAATTTCATCCAGTTTTACTGTGTTTTTCTCCATGAGATCTGGAGAGACTTCTTACCATATCATTCCAAACTAACCTCATTAAATATCTACCACATCCCATGGTGTCCATCTTGCACAATGCTAGTTCAATTCTATCATCTCACTACACCCAAAATAGTTCATTACTCACCGAATTTGACGAAATTACATTCCTGGCACCTGTGTCATCTTTAAAAGGCACCTGGACAATAACTGAAATTCCACAGCTGGCCTGCATGGTGAATGACATTTATCCTGGACAGACAAAGGGAAACTGGCACTCTACTTTGCTTGTGAACTGGCAGAGACCAGGCACCTACTCAGGACAGGACCTCAGAGTGTTGGCTATCAGTCACTATGCGCACAAGCAGATGGAGTGGGGCCAGGCAGGTAAATAGAAGATTATGATTCTCATAGCTTAGAGGCTGCAGGACCGCAGCTATGTGATGGAGAACCAGCAAACTCAAACAAGTGATCATCTGACTACGTCCATGTAAGCATTGCAGCTGCCAAGTGGAGCCACATGCAATTCAATGCTGCCTCTGACCCAGTCACCCGTGGGAGTTCAAGCTGAGAAATGTGCACTTGAAATTCCTGGAAAAATCAACAGGTCTGGTAGCATCTGTGGAAAGAAATCATAATTAATGTTTCAGCTCCAGTGACCCTTCTTCAAAATATGCCTTTGAAATGTCTCAGTCCTTATGTCTCTTGTCCAAACCTCTAAGGCCATCGGGCTTCAGTGTAGGGCAGCCTTCTTCCATCCGGCTGCACATTCTTGGAATACAATTAGATGTAGTGGGAGGAGAGAAAGAAGAAAACCTCTTGAAGGCACACTGTGTTGGAATGAATGGCATTTCACTGCAAGTATTGTCTTTTTTGAATCATGCTGAGAATGCTATTCAATCTGTTTGCTTGCTTCTCCTGTATCGTCACTCTGTGAGGTCAGACATCAGTCATGTACATGATAAGCAATGATGCAATGTCTTAGTTAAGCTGCTGCACTGTATTCAGGCAAAGTGAACATCACATACAGAAGAGACTTCAAAAACTAGGCACCATTTGTGCACAGACCCAGACATTGTATGGCCAAAGGTTCTTGGTTGAAATGGTCAGCAATGTTTGTGGCTGGAGAGTTACAGTGCGGCAATGCAAGGGTTATCAGAGATTGAGATGGCACAGGTATATATCCTCTACAGTGACTAGATCTATGTATGGCGCTGCCATCCCTTGAATGGCCTTCCATCACTCAGTTTTGCAGTCCCATCTAATAGATCAAGGTGCTTACCTCCACCCATTCCAGATGAGGTAATGGCCATTTTCTTTTACCATCGCAGTTGCAATTTGCAGAAAAATGAATGTTGATAGAGTGTTCTTCGAACAATAATTACCAGACACTGCCTTATGTGTTGATGAGGTGGTGAACATTCACATTTACCTCCTGCCAACATTCCCAGTCAACGCCATTGATTTTGCACCTCCTGAATCCTTACCTAACCTGTCTACATAAGCCTGTGCCTGTCCAACTTTCTTTTCAAAGCTCCTGGCTTATGAAGTGACAATGCTAGTTGTGCACAATGCCTCCTCCTAAATACAGCATGATCTTTACCATGGACAAACCTCTTCCCATGTGATCCTATTCCCATCTCTAGTTTGCTGTATTCCACTTTATATATAGTTATACTCCTTCACTACTGTGATCCCCCGCCTCCCAGAGTTCAGATCCCAATCCTTGGGATGACCTCAGTCTCCTTCTCAAGTAGCCGCACATTTTCTCCCCAACCCCAGGTGATCTGACTGGACAGCCCAGATGAGAAATGCCCATACATCCAACTGATGCCTGTACATCAATCTGATTGGGGGCCATTTGAACTGCCACATATCTGCCAGCCACCTGACCACACTAATTCCATTTTCCAACTTTTGACCCATAGTCCTGGAGACTATGACAGCACAGTGAATACCTGAATACTATTTTCCAGTCTTCTATCTCATACCCTATGGTGCCTCGTTATTGATCACTCTACTAATGGAAAAAAAAAGTGTCTTCTTATCCATGTCTACCAGGTCCCCTCTGAACCTTTGCTGCTCCAGGGTTGGCACGGTGGCACAGCGGTTAGCACTGCTGCCTCACTGCATCAGAGACCCGGGTTCAACTCCCACCTCAGGCAACTGTCTGTGTGCAGTTTGCACATTCCTCCGGGTGCTCCGGTTTCCTCCCACAGTCCAAAAATGTGCAGGTTAGGTGAATTGGCCATGCTAAATTGCCTGTTGCGTAAGGTGTAGGGGAATGGATCTGGGTGGATTGCTCTTCAGAGGGTCAGTGTGGACTTGTTGGGCCGAAGGACCTGTTTCCACACTGTAAGTAATCTAATCTAAATCCAATCTTTCCACACAGCTGAGATTCTCTAGACCAGGCAGCAGCCTGCTAAATCCTCTTCATACTCTTCTACTGAAATCACATTCTTCCTATAATGTAGTGATTAGAATTGCACACCGTAAACAAGCTTTTTATAGAGGTCCAACACAACTTCCTTGCTCTTGCATTTGAAGCCTCAACTAATAAAGGCAAAAACCCGGATGCTTTCTTAACCACATTATCTACCTGACGAGCCCACTGATATCTCCTAATGTTTATGGCTATTCTCTTGTTTATCACCCTACCAATTTTTGCAGTTTCCACAAAGTTCATGATCATACCCAAACATTTAAGTTCGTAGTGATTGTAACGAGCTCAGCCAGGTAGACCTCATGGAATATGAGTTTCTCATTGGACTAGATTAACAGCCTGGTTGACAGAGAAGATTAGATTCCCTACAGTATGGAAACAAGCCATTTGGCCCAACAAGTCCACACCCACCCTCCAAAGAGCAACCCACCCAGACCCATTCCCCTACCCTATATTTACCCCTGACTCCTGCGCATAAAACTATGGGCAATTTATCATAGCCAATTCACCTGACCTGTACATCTTTGGATTGTGGAAGGAAACCCACGCAGACATGGAGAGAATGTGCAAACTCCACACAATCGCTCGAAGCAGGAATCAAACCCGGGTCCCTGATGCTGGGAGGTAGTAGTACTAACCACTGAACGATCGTGCTGCCCAAGATCAGGTGTGTTGAACATCCTATTCACTGTGGCAGCTGGCTCTGAGGCAGCTGGATCAGTGTCAAGTGTAAATCAAGGGCAACTTGGTGACATGATACCAGCCTCTATGGAGTCATTTCAAAGTCAAAATCTTGAACGCAAACCACAACACCAAAGGCCCCAGCAGTGAACTTTGCAGTATTCCATTGGAAATTCCAGTAACATTTATCGTGACCATCTGCTTCCTGACAATTTTGGATCCATAATGGCACCTTGCTATGGATCAGTATGCTACGAGAGATCTTATCAAACTCCTTGCTAACGTCACTGCAGGCCACATCAAATGCATTAGCTCCATCATACCTTACAGACAATGCCCCAGACACCACCATTGCCATCCCCAATCCCTGTCCTAGCAAATACCTAGCAGAGGTAGTGGCACAGTTCAGAGGGAGTCAACCTGGGAGACAGACACCTTCATGTTGAACAAGACTAGGAAGAAGTGCTGAGAGTGGCAAAGGGACAGAATGTACTCTAGGCTGGGTCTTCAATGTCCATCACCTAAAGCGGCTCATAAACAGTATTACTGATCAAGCTGGTCAGGTCCTAAAGTAGCAGCAATGGTAGGAATTTCTGGGGGATCAGCAGAAATTCATCCCAATGAAGAAGGGGCAAATGATGAGGTAACCATGGCTGACAAATCAGGGAACAGCATAAAAGCAAGGAAAAAGCACAAAATGAAAACTCATGAGAAGGCACAGGACTGGCTAAAAAGATATCTAGGGGGGTTACCTTTTGGAGGGTCGGTGTGGATTTGTTGGGCTAAAATGGCCTGTTTCCACATTGTAGGGACTATCTAATTCTATGTGGGGAGAAGATGAAATATGACAGTAAACTAGCTAGTAATTGCAAGAGATTTTTTAATATATAAAAGCCAGAGAGAGGCAAGAGTGGACATTGGATCGCTGAAAAAGGAGGCTAGAGAAGTAGAAGTGGGAATAAAGCAATGACGGAGGAACTGAAGAGGTACTTTGCATCAGAACTCTTGTTGAAAGATATTAGCAGCACATTAATCCTCCAAGATAATCAGGAGACAGAGGTGAATGTAGTATTCATCACTAAACAAAAGATGCTGGGGAAGCTGAAAAGTCTGAATGTAGCAGCAGTCAGTGGAGCATGTCCCAGGGGTAGACTGACCAAAACCCAAGTCAGAGTTAGGCCCAGGGAGATAAGACTTTAAAATTTGGACTTTTTTTCTTATCTTTTGGATAAGGACTTTTAAGATCCATACTTTTTAAAACTGCTTTGTTTATTTCTTCTCATTTTAAAAGAGGTTCTTGTTTTACATTTTGTGTTTAAAGATAGCGCTACAGAACGATGACTGTACAGTTTCACAGTGTTCCTATACTTGAGTCCACATGACAACAAAATCTAATTCCTAATTCTCAAGTTAACCAGACCCAATAGATGACATCCCAGAGTTCTAAAGAAATTAACTGAGGAGATTGTGGAGGCATTGGTGCTTATCCATCAGGAATCACTGGAGTCATGGAGGATCTCAGAGGAGTAGAAAAAGTCTAATGTAACACACCTGTTAAGGAGGGAGGGATACAGAAGGTGTGAAATTATGGGCCAATTAAGCGCACCTTAATTTGATAAGACTTTAGAGATTATTAAGGATGATACTGGAGAGTACTTGGATGTGCATTTAAAATAGGGCTGAGTCAGCAGTTTCGTCAAGCGAAAGTCATGACTGACAAATTTGTTAGAATTCTTTGAGGAAATAACAAGCAAGTTAGACAAAGAAGAGGCAGTGGAGCAGTCTATTTGGATTTCCAGAAAGCCAATGACAAGGTGCCAAACAGGAGGCTGCTAAGTAAGAGCCTATGACGTTGGTACAAGATACTGGCACGGATAGAGCATTGTCTGACAGGCAGAAGGTGAGGATAAAGGGGTTTTTCCAGGATGGCTGGTGGTGACTAGTGGAATTCCATAGGGGTCAGTATTGGGACGACTATTCACATTATACATTAATGATGTGGAGGAAGAAACTGAGGGCATTGTGGCCAAGTTTGCAGACAACACAAAAGTTAGGTGGGGGAACAGATAATATTGAGGAGGTGGGACAGAAGATCTTGGACAATCTAGGAGAGTGGGCAAAGAAGTGACAAATTGAATACAATGTGGGAAAGTATCAGGTTTTTCCATTTTGGCTGGAAGAATAGAGGCGTAGACTATCTTCAAAATGGGAAAGGCTTCAAACTCTGAAGACTCCTAGTTCAGGATTCTCTTAATGTTAACAGAGTGGTTCAGTTGACATATAAGAAGGCAAATGCAATGTGAGCATTTATTTCGAGAGAATTAGCACACAAGAACAGGGATTTACTGCTGAGGTTGTATAAGGTTCGGTTCAGACCACATTTGGGATATTGTGAGCAGTTTTGGGATCCATGCTTAAAGAAGGATATTCTGGCCTTGGAGGTGGTTCAGACAAGGTTCACAACAAGGAACGGTGGCTCAGTGGTCAGCACTGCCACTCACGTTGCAAAGGACCCGTGTTTGATTCCAGCCTTGGGCAATTGTCTGTGTGGAGTTTGCACATTTTCTCTGCGTCTGTGTGGGTTTCCTCCCACAGTCCAAAGATGTGCAGGTTAGGTGAATCGGCCATGCTAAATTGCCCATAGTGTTCAGGGATGTGTAATCAGGGGAAATGCAGAGTAATAGGGTTGGGGAATGGGTCAGGGTGAGTTACTTTTCAGAGGGTTGTTGTGGACTCGTTGGGTCAAAAGGCCTTTTTCCACACTGTAGGGATTCTATGATTCCATGAATGATCCCAAACATGACTGGCTTGTTCTATGAGGAGCAGTTGAGGAGGCTAGTTTGTACTCGACTGAGTTTAGAAGGATGACGAGATAACCTTGTGAAAGAATACTGCTTAACAGATAGCATTGTAAGGGTGCAATTGCAAACCATTACATAGTCATTTGTGACCTTGGGAAAATAATCACAGCTTCACAAAGTAACAAACAGCGCACACTCAGTACGATGCAGCTGGCAAAATCTGCGGGGAGGTGCCAAGCGCTGTTGTCAATTTTGCATGTAAATCATTCTAACATAAAATGTTTAAATACACTGTACTTTATTGGGAATGTTTTAGAACTAAGATGATGAGTAGTTTTCAATCAGAAGCTGATGAATCTGTGGAACTCATTGCCGTAGAAAGCTTTGGAGGCCAAATCATTAAGAGCTTTAAAACAGAGTTCAATAGGTTATTGGTTAGTTTAGGGATCAAGGATTACAGGGAGAAGGCAGGACAATGTGGTTCAGAACAATATCAGCCATCAATAAATGCTGAAGCAGACTCATGAGGACAGAATGGCTTAATTCTGCTGCTATGTCAGAGCGGAGAGACTGGCTCTTTGGCAGGTGGAGAACGAACTAACAAGCGGGAAAAATATACTCAACCTCTTCCTTACCAATCTGCCTGCTGCAGATGCATCTGTCTACGACAGCAACTACAAGAGTGACCACCATACAATATTTGTGCAGTTGAAGTCCCATCTTGACATTAAGAATAGCCTCCATTGTGTTGTGTGGCACTTTCACCATATTAAATGGGAGGACAGACTTTGATTAGGTCTAGCGACTCAAGACTGAGCATCCAGAAGGGCTGAGAGCCATCAAATCAAAACAGCAAGAATTGCAGATGCAGTAAATCAAAACTAAATCAGTAATTGCTGGAAAAGCTCAGCAGATCTGGCAGCATCTGTAAAGAGAAATCAGAGTTAAAGTTTCTGGTTTTGTGTCCCTTCCTCAGAACTGAGTGTTTTCAGCAACTTCTGTTTCTGCTGTGTAGGTTTAGTAATTTTTGGCAGTTCAAACTCAATTGGCTGAACGGTGTCTTCTGTGAGGCACTTTTATGTCTTGCCTGGTGCTACTCTAGGCATGCCCTCATGCACTCGTCACTGAATTATAATAATCACTAATAGCTTCTGATATGAATTGCTGAAAAAAAAAACATTTTCTGTCAAAGCTTTTTGTCTTGCACTTGTCGTGACATTTGCTGAAAATTCCTTTTACCACGTATACCATTGAGTAAAAGGTGAGGTCTGCAGATGCTGGAGATCAGAGCTGAAAATGTGTTGCTGGTTAAAGCACAGCAGGTTAGGCCGCATCCAAGGAACAGGAAATTCGACGTTTCGGGCCAGAGCCCTTCATCCATTCCTGATGAAGGGCTCTGGCCCAAAACGTCGAATTTCCTGTTCCTTGGATGCTGCCTAACCTGCTGTGCTTTAACCAGCAACACATTTTCACCACGTATACCATTATCTATTTTATTAAGTTCAACAAGCGCAGTGAATGTACATGTTGTTTCTGTCTGCAACTTGTAGGATGCTATGTACTAATATGTTATTTCATTCACTGCAGTGTTAAAGTTTAACTTTGACTTTTTAAGGTCACCTAGACAGTTTTATGGCTGTGGGACAGCCTTGTTAAATTCAGGATGGATGTTTTTGTTAAAGCATGAGTAGTACGTGTCATTAAATAAAATTCTGTGATTCTGTGAAATTGGATGCTCAGTCACAACACTGATACTATACTTCAAGTAGTACTTTCTTGGAAGTAAAATACTTTGGGATATCATGAAATTTAAAAAATACGCATATATAAACATTATTTTCATGATCAATCTCTGATCTGACTGACTTGAACAGAGATCAACCTACCTTGTGCTCTACTTTCTCTGTAAGGCCATTTTTCATTTTTTTCTTCTCTGTTTCTCTGTAAAACCAGTTAGATAAAACAATTCAAACTTAAATTCATAACAGAAACTTATTTGGTTAATGAACTGAAATACTGTGTCCATTTCACTATTCCACCACCAATCCTCATATCACCATCTCACTTTCTTTGGGTAACTAGACTGCAAAGGTGGGAAAACCGAGCAGCATGGGTAAGTTGGGCCAAAGGGCCTTTTTCTATGCTGGAAACTTATTCAACAGTGAGAACCAGCCATTTGGATACAGAACTGGCTTGAAGCTAGAAGAGAGAAGGTGTTGATGGAGGTTGCTTTTCAGACTGGAGGCCTATGACAATTGGGTGTGCCACAAGAATTGCTGCTGGGTCCACTGTTTTTCATCATTTATGTAAATTATTTGGATGTGAACATGGTAGAAATATAGTTAGTAAGTTTGCAGATGACACCAAAATTGGAGGTGTTGTTGACAGTGAAGAAGGTTGCCTCAGAGAACAATGGCCCATCTGACCAAGCTTCCAATGGACTGAGGAGTGGCAGATGGAATATAATTTAGATATATGCGAGGTGCTGCATTTTGGAAAGGCAAATCAAGGCAGGACTTATACACTTAATTGGAAGGTAGTTTCATGGTTCGTTGAAAATGGAGTTGCAGGTAAACAGCGAAGAAGGCGTTTGGTATGCTTTCCTTTATTGGACAGAGTATTGAGTACGGGAGTTGGGTGGTCATGTTGTGACTATACAGGATATTGGTTAGGCTTTTGGAAAATATGTGCAATTCTGGTCTCCCTCCTATAAGCAGGATGTTGTGAAACTTGAAAGGGTTCAGAAAATATTTACAAGGACGTTGCCAGGATTGGAGGACTTGAGCTACAGGGAGAGGCTGTATAGGCTAGAATTGTTTTCCCTAGAGCATCAGAGGCTGAGTTGTGATCTTATAGAGGGTAAATCCAGAACTAGAGGGTATGGGTTTAGGATGAGGGGGAAAAACTTAAAAGGGATCTAAGGGGCAACCTTTTCACGCAGAGGATGGTACATGTATGGAATGAGCTGCCAGAGGAAGTAGTGGAGGCTGGTATAATTACAACATTTAAAAGGTTTTTAAATTTAAATGGGTATTTGAATACAAAGTGTTTAGAAGGATATGGACCAAGTGTTGGAAAATGATACTAGATTAGATTAGGATATCTGATTGGCATGGGCAAGTTGGACTGAAGGATCTGTTTCCGTGCTGTACATTTCTATGAATCAATGACTCTAAAAGGAACAACGCCGAATAACAAACTCAGTCTTTTATTTGTTGATTCAGTCCTTTTTAAATGGATCCTTTATTTATTCTTTCATAGGATGTGCACCATTTGTTACCCTTGCATTCATAATTGCACTGGAAAAGGTGGTGGCTAAGAAATTTCTTAAACTGCTGCACTACTTTGGTGCTTGGTACACACACTGTTGTTAGGAATATCCAGGAATTTTTTTGTTTATAAAGAATCCCACAGTGAGGAAACAGGCCATTCAGCCAAACAAGTCCACACCAATCCTCCAAACAGCATCACACCCAGATCCATCTCCTCACCCTATCCCTGCCTTTCCCATGGCTAACAAACCTAACCTACACATCCCTGAACATTATGGTAATTTAGGTAAAAACAATGACTGCAAATGCTGGAAACCAGATTCTGGATTAGTGGTGCTGGAAGAGCACAGCAGTTCAGGCAGCATCTGAGGAGCTGTAAAATCGACGTTTCAGGCAAAAGCCCTTCATCAGGAATAAAGGCAGAGAGCCTGAAGGGTGGAGAGATAAGCTAGAGGAGGGTAGGGTGGGGAGAAACTGCTGTGCTCTTCCAGCACCGCTAATCCAGAATTATGGTAATTTAGCATGGACAATCCACCTAACTTGCACATCTCTAGACTGTTGGAGGAAACTGGAGCACCCAACAGAAACCCACTCAGACATGAGGAGAACATGCAAACTCCGTACAGTCGCCCAAGGCTGGAATTGAACCCAGTCCTTGGCACTGTGACGCAGCAGTGCTAACCACTGAGCCACTGTGCCCCCCCCCGAACAATTTGACCCATCAACAATGAAAGAATGGCAATGTAGGTCCAAGTCACGATGATACAAGGTTTGGAGAGGGCAAGTAATACGTCCCATGCATCCACAGCCCTTGTCTTTGGTGAAGCTTTAGCTATTTGCTGCCATACATCATGTACATAGTACACTCCATTGCCATCATACATCAGTGCATAGATCTGGTGCCAATCTTGTGAGTTGCATTGCACTGGGTTATTTTAAGCTTCCAAGCTTCTGAATGTTTATTGCATTCGGGCAAATGTAGACTATTCCATCAGACCCCTGAACTGTGCCTTGTAGATGGTGGACAGGCATCAGGGAGACGGGTGGGTTACTCACCGTAGAATTCCTACACTTTGACCTGCTTTTGCAGCCACACTATTTATATGCGAGCCCAGATCAATTTCTGGTCTGAACTTTGAAACTTACAGATATGGTCACTACCTTTAAAATATTTGCCCACTGACACTTCCACTTGACTAGCTTCATTCCCTTGGATTAGGTCCACAGCACTACCCCATTTCTAGTAGGACTAAAAACATACAGGAACATTCAGGTCTTCTGGATGCCATCCCATCTAATCCTTTCACACTAAGGCAATCCCAGTTAATGTTAGCTAAATTTAAATCTTTATTACAATAAACGTTGCTGTGCTTTGCCTACATATCTGCTCCTCTTTCTCAGTGTGTTGGAAGATATTTACTATAATCCCAGCAAAGTGATTACCTCTCTTTTATTTCTAAGCTCTACCCAGACGGCTTCATTCGAAAACCTTTCTTAGACATCCTTCTTCATAAAAGCACTGAAGAACTCCTTTACCAGTAAGGCAATACCCACTTCTCTTACATTTCCCCCACTCCTGCCCCAATCATACCAGAAACTTCAAAACCTGGAATGCTGAGTTGTCAGTTCTGCCCTTCCTTCAACCATGTCTCAGAGGTTGCAACAATATCACATTCCCACATGCTAATCAAATTTCTAAGTTTATCTGCTTTACTAGTTAGGATCCTTGCATTAAAATTGATACAATTTATCTTTCCAACCCACTCAGGTGCCTTATTATACTTATGTCTTCTCCACCTATTGGACTCGACTAGGATTCCTTCCATGTCTGATTGAACCTTGCTTCTGACTTTGCATCTATTCTGTGTCCAATCTGGTCAAGCAGCATCTGAGGAGCAGAAGAGTCACGTTTTGAACATAAGCTCTTCATCATGAATCACCATATTCTTGATGAAGAGCTTCTGCTCAAAACGTCGATTCTCCTGCTCCTTGGATGCTGCCTGACTAGCTGCGCTTTTCCAGCAACACACTTTTTGACCCTGATTTCCAGCATTTACAGACCTCAATTTCTCCCTCTACCCCATCACCCTGCCAAATTAGTTTAAACGCGCCCCACCCCCCCCCACAGCAGCACAAGCAAGCCTCCCAGCAAGGACACTAGATCCATTCCAGTTCAGCTGCAACCTATTCAGCTTGTACAGGGCCCACCTATCCCAGAAACAATTGCAAAGATCCAAAAATCTAAAGTCCTCCCACCTACACCACTCCTTTAGCCATGCGCACATCTGATCTATCTCTTTCTCTTCATAGATGCTGCCAGACCTGCCAAGTTTCTCCAGCAATTTCATAAAACCCACCTGATTTCATTATGTTGTTTGGGTCCAGAACTCTGTTTTCGGATCCAAAGTCGTAGAGTCATGGAGATGTACAGCCTGGAAACAGACCCTTCAGTCCGACCCGTCCATGCTGACCAGATATCCCATCCCAATCTAGTCCCACCTGCCAGCACCCGGCCCATATCCCTCCAAACCCTTCCTATTCATATACCCATCCAAATGCCTTTTAAATGTTACAATTGTACCATCCTCCACCACTTCCTCTGGCATCTCATTCCATACACATACCGCCCTCTGCGTAAAAAGGTTACCCCTTAGGTCTCTTTTATATCTTTCCCCTCTCACCCTAAACCTATGCCCTCTAGTTCTGGACTCCATGACCCCAGGGAACAGACTTTGTCTATTCACACTATCCATGCCCCTCAAAGTTTTGTAAACCTCTATAAGGTCACCCCTCAGCCTCCAATGCTCCAGGGAAAACAGCCCCAGCCTGTTCAGCCTATCCCTATAGCTCAAATCCTCCAACCCTGGCAACATCCTTGTAAATCTTTTCTGAACCCCTTCAAGTTTCACAACATCTTTCCGATAGGAAGGAGTCCAGAATTGCATGCAATATTCCAACAGTGGCCTAATCAATGTCCTGTACTGCTGCAACATGACCTCCCAACTCCTGTACTCAATACTCTGACCAATAAAGGAAAGCATACCAAACGCCTTCTTCACTATCCTACATACCTGCGACTCCACTTTCAAGGAGCTATGAACCTGCACTCCGAGGTCTCTTTGTTCAGCAACACTCCCTAGGACATTACCATTAAGCGTATAAGTCTGGTAAGATGTGCTTTCCCAAAATGCAGCACCTCACATTTATCCGAATTAAACTCCATCTGCCACTTCTCAACCCATTTGCCCATCTGGTCCAGATCCTGTTGTAATCTGAGGTAACCCTCTTCGCAGTCCACTACACCTCCAATTTTGGTGTCATCTGCAAACTTACTAATGCTCGCATCCAAATCATTTATGTAAATGACAATAAGTAGAGGGCCCAGCAACAATCCTTGTGGCACTCCACTGGTCGCAGGCCACCAGTCTGAAAAACAACCCTCCACCACTACTCTCTGTCTTCTACCTTTGAGCCAGTTCTGTATCCAAATGGCTAGTTCTCCCTGCATTTCATGAGATCTAACCTTGCTAATCAGTCTCCCATGGGGAACCTTGTCGAACGCCTTACTGAAGTCCGTATAGATCACATCTAGCGCTCTGTCCTCATCAATCTTCTTTGTTACTTCATCAAAAAACTCAATCAAGTTTGTGAGACATGATTGCCCACGCACAAAGACATGCTGACTATCCTGAATCAGTCCTTGCCTTTCCAAATACATGTACATCCTGTCCCTCAGGGTTCCCTCCAACAACTTTCCCACCACCGAGGTCAGGCTCACTGGTCTATATTTCCCGGGCTTGTCTTTACCACTCTTCTTAAACAGTGGCACCACGTTTGCCAACCTCCAGTCTTCCAGCACCTCATCTGTGACTATCGATGATACAAATATCTCAGCAAGAGGCCCAGCAAACACTTCTCTAGCTTCCTACAGAGTTCTCAGGTACACCTGATCAGGTCCTGGGGATATATCCACCTTTAACCATTTCAAGACATCCGGCACTTCCTCCTCTGTAATCTGGACATTTTGCAAGATGTCACCATCTGTTTCCCTACAGTCTATATCTTCCATATCTTTTTCCACAGTAAATACTGATGCAAAATATTAATTTAGGATCTCCCCCATTTTCTGTGGCTCCACACAAAGGCTGCCTTGCTGATCTTTGAGGGGCCCTATTCTCTCCCTAGTTACCCTTTTGTCCTTAATGTTTTTGTAAAAACCCTTTGGCTTCTCCTTAATTCTATTTGTCATGTGGTTCATTCTCATCTACCTTCTAGATTGCAAGAGTTTTAATCCTTCCTGATTGTGTCATATCTTTAATTCCACATGTTTATATTTCACAACATTAAAAATGCTGCAAAATCTGTTACATACCTTTTATTTGCACAGTATTGTTGAAGTACTGGCTCGTATTTCATCTGTATAAAACATAATACACATATTAAAGAAGTATTTTGGCATTCCTCTACTTTGAACCATTTAGGATAATAGGGGGCACTTACATTGGGTAAATTAGGAATACTGTGTGCAATTCGGGTCTCCTTCCTATCAGAAAAATGTTGGGAAACTTGAAATGGTTCAGAAAAGATATACAAGGTCTTTGACAGGGTTGGAGGATTTGAACTATAGGGAGAGGCTGAACAGGCTGGGGCTGTTTTCTCTGCAGTGTCAGAAGCTGAGGGGTGACCTTATAGAGGTTTACAAAATTATGAAGGGCATGGATATGGTAAATAGACAAAGTCTTTTCCCTGGGGTCAGGGTGTCCAGAACTACAGGGCATAGGTTTAGGGTGAGAGGGAAAGATATAAAAGACACCTAAAGGGCATATTTTTCACGCAGAGGGTGATACATGTATGGAATGAGCTGCCAGAGGAAGTGGTGGAGGATAGAACAATTGCAACATTTAAAAGGCATCTGGATGGGTATATGAATAGGAAAGGTTTAGAGGGATATGGGCCGGGTGCTGGCAGGTGGGACTAGGTTGGGTTGGGATATATGGTCGGCATGGACGGGTTGTACCGAAAGGTTATTTCAATGCCATACATCTCTATGACTCTAAGTGTAAATTAAACATTGCTGAAAAGAAACACAAAGTTGAAGCCTACTTGCTGATCAGCACCTTTCTAATTCAAACTGAAACACAATAGATGTGAAATTTGAGATGCTCCTACAACACCTCTGGCAATTTTCGTAGCTGCCCACACAACAACTCATTGTGGAAGGGTATAATTGCTAAAAGCCTTTGAATTAGCCAGATCATTACACGAAGGAACACTACCAGTCAATTTCATTGACATTATTGACCCATGCAAGTCTGTTGATTTTATCTCCTTGCTGCTCACCATAAAGACTTTCATAAAACTGCAGCAGGGACTCACAACTCGTGCAATTTTAAGGCACAAACACTCAATCTGGAGGGAAGTTGATTTAAAATGAACAATAGGTTACCATGAAACAGGAGGTGGATCGGGCACAATCAAGAAACATTTTCTCAAATGGAGAAAGCAGAACAAACATATCCAGAACTCTCTGGATGAGAGAAATAGAAACTAAGATAAAGAAGAAAAACACTTAAAACAAGTGTCAGGTAGAAAGTAAAATTGGGGACCAAGAAGATTATCAAAGGTTTAGAGAGAGGTAAAAGGCAAATAAGAGACGCAAAGAGGAATTGTGAGGAAAGACAACAAAAATAGTTTGTCTTCAACGGCCATAGAAAAATGTGCTTGAAGTTCTTGAGAAAATTTGTAGCTCAAGTTGTGGAGGAAGTTGTTGACTTGTTCAATGAACTAAGTTAATTTGCAGGCGATTCATCACCATATAAGGTTACAACATCTCAGCGCCTCCGGTGAAGAGTTGGTATTCTGTCCCATTTGTTATTTGCGTGTCCTGAATTGTGGAGGTGGATGGGATCATTTCCAATTTTGTTTCTCAGTGATTGGTATATGGGATCTAACTCTTCATATTTGTTAACAAAATTCTGCGTTTGAGGGCCAGATCTCCAGGAATTCCCGCGTATGTTTTTGTTTGGCTTGACCTGGGATGGATACATTGTCCCAGTCGAATCAGTATCCTTCTTTGTCCGTGTTAATGGATAGAAGTGATAGCTGATCATGTCTCTTGGTAGTTAGTTGGTGTTCATGTACCCTGAAGGCTAGGTTTCTTCCGGTTTGCCCCATGTAATGCTTGTGGCAGTCTTTACATGGCATTTTGTATATAATGTTGGTTCTGTTTGTTGTGGGTATGAAATCCTTTATATTCGTCAGTAGTTGCCATTGTGTAGTTGGCGGTTTGTGGACTACCATGACACCTGGAGTTGGAATAGTCTGGTGGTCATTTCCAATATGTCCTTGATGGATGGCATTGACCAGTGTATCAGGTACAGCGCAATATCCTCCACCATTTTTGTGCACCTACAATTATACCCCACCATCAAAAATATTTTTCCCTCCCCAAACCTGTGTTCCGCAGAGAGCATTCCGTCCTGACTCCCTCATTAGATCCACGTTCCCCACCAACCAATCCTCCACACCCACCAAGGTGCAAAACCCATACCTTCCCTTGCCCCACCAAGGTGCAAAACCCATACCTCCCCTCTCACCTCTGTCCAAGGCCCTAAAGGATCATTTCAAACCTGGATTAGATTTCCCTGCACAGCCTCCCACCTCATTTACTGCATCCGTTGCGCTCGATGTGGGGAGACAGTGGAGCGGTACAGGCAACATCTCTGGTCTGCATGCACCAACCAACCACCAACTGCCCTGTGGCCAACCGTTTCAACTCTCCCTCCCACTCCCGCAAGGGCATGCAAATCCTGGGCATCCTCCACCACCACAAAATTAAAGCCACCCATCGACTGGAGGAAGAACACCTCATATTCCATACCGGGACCCTACAACCACATGGCCTCAACACTGACTTCACCAGTTTCCAAATCTCCCCATTCCCCGCCTTATCCCAGATACAATCCTCCAATTCAGCATCACACTCTTGACCTGACCTATCTATCAGCTCCATCCTCTCCACTGACCTATTGTAATCAGCTCCTGCCTGCAACCCCCTATCACCCTCCCACCTACCTTTCCCAGACCCTCACTATTTATCTCTCAGCCCCCTCTCCCTCCGCATTCTGATGAAGGGCTAATACCCAAAATGTCAACTTTCCTGGTCCTCAGATGCTGCCTGACCTGTTGTGGTTCTCGCAGTGTCATGCTTTTCAACTCTGACTCTCCAGCATCTGCAAACCTCACTTTCTCCTAGTTGCAGGAGAACTTTGTGGAACTGTACATTTCCAGTTCTATCAGGGAGGAAGCTGCAGAGGATCTGTTAGTGGGAAATGAGGTAGGCCAAGTGGAGATTGTCAGAGTAAGGAAGCATTTGGGAAATAATAATCATAATATATGTTGTTCTGGTATAATGTGCATTTCATCAATGAAAATTGGCTATAACACGATCAAAGCATTGTGGATGCTGTTTAGATAATGCAAACTTTCTACTGAAAGGATATAGCGATTTTCTTTAGAGGTATTCTACAGCACAACTTTTGATAATGATTTTCCACAGCACAATTTTCTATAGAACATGGTTGCAAAGGAGCACAACTGTCACATTATACTAGAATGCTCTGCACATGTTTCAATATTAAGATGGAAAAGGATATAAAGCAGTTAAGGATTAAGATGCCAGGCTGGAAAAGGACAGACATGAGTAGTCTAAAATTTGAACTGGAGCGGATGACTGGAAAAGTATTTTGGTGGATAAAGCAGTAGATAAGAAATGGGAGACTTCCAAAAGAGAGATGAACAGAATGCATAATAGGTATACGCATATGAAAAATATACATCAAGATATGGATGGTAAAGGAGGCATATGATGTATAGCAGGATAATAATAGGAGTACTTCAAATGTAGAAGAGAGGCTAAGGCTGGGTTAAGGAAGGCAAAAAGAAGCATGAGGAAAGGATGGCTGGCTGCAGTAGAATAAATATTAAAATGTTCTTCAAATATATTACAAGTCATTTCACCATAACATGCATTTGGTGAATGCAAATTCACTATAACACCATTGACGAATTTGGGACATTGTTTGTAAAGTATGAACATTTAAAGGGTGTATTGGTTATAACATGATTCCGGCCCCATTAGTTTAATTCGTGCTGCTATTTCACATTTTACTTATAATGAGAATGGAACTACTGCGTTACTGCAGAATCAATAGGAAAACATAAGGCAGGAATTGAGTGAGGCCCATAGGAACATGCAGGGATAGCTGCTCACCGAAGCAAAGGGAATGGCAGAGATACTAAATGAGTGATTCTGTTGTTACCAAATTGGAAAATGGTGATAGCAGCCCAATTGAAAATGTGGGTATTGAAAAAACTGATCAGTATCACGATAGATAAAGAAGAGGTGTTAAAAAGCTGATAGCTGTCCAAGTAGAGACGTTGCCAGGCCTAGATAAGATGCAACCTAGATTGCTGAGAGGGGTAAGGGGACAAATCATGGAGTTACTGACAGAAATTTTCAAGGCTTCTCTGAATTAGACAGGCTTCTGGAGTAGACCTTGGAGACTAGAGGATTGCAAACATGATATTGCTGTTTAGGAAATGTGCAAAGAATAACCCTGGAAATGATAGACCTGTCAGCTTGACATCAGTAGTTAGATAACTGATGGAGACCATAAGGGATAAGCTAAATATACACTTAGAGAAAAATAAGCTAATGCTATAAAAGTAAATGCTACAGAAAACTGTTTTTCTCTCTCCTTTCCTCTCAACTAACATGAATGCGGGTCATAACCTTTATATCTGTGAAATTGGCGAATGGTGGAGTAAATGTAAGGATTGAATGGCCTAAGTCTGCTCCCATATTTAATGGTCTTATGGTCTAAAATAACATGACTGAAGCACAGGCAGGTTCAAAACTTTCCTAAACCCGATGAGGGGAGATCTCAGGCCGCGTACCTAACTGAGTGAAGGTTAGCAGAATGTTCTAGAAAGAAATTGCTAGGTGGAAATAGGATCTAATAGGGGCATCTGCTTAGCCCACCATTAATAAATAACTTATCAGGGACAGATGAAATAACAAAACACTTCAGAAGAACAGATCATTTCAAGATGGATCATGCGGACACTGGCTTAGCACCTAGCAAGTTGTTCCAGTACAGCATGTAATAATTTAGAAAGTTCTGCAGATATGCCCTGACAATTTAAACTGGACAAATCCAGTCAGCAAACTATCAGTCGACCATGCTATGAAGGAAGAGATTGATTACATTGATTTTAAGCAAGAAACAACCCACTATTGGGTGCAAGGTCACTTGGCTCCTGATCTCCTTAGAGCTCTGGTCTATGCATGAAGCAGCTGAACTCCACAAATGAGGTGAAAGTAACTGCTCTTGATATCAAGGCAGCATCTGATAGTGCATGGCATCAAGAAGCTCTAACAAAACTAGAGTGAATGGGAATTGGAAGGAAAACTCTCCACTGTTTGCAGTCATACCTGGTAGTCTGAATTATTAGGAGAGGCTGGATAGGCTAGGACATTTTTCCCCTGGGAGACTGAGGGATGACCTTATAAAGATCTATAAAGTCATGAGAGGCACAGATAAGATACATAGCCAAAAGCTTTTCCCAACGGCAGGCGAGTCTAAAACTAGAAGGCATATTTTTGAGGTCAGAATAGAGAAATACAGAAGGGTCCAAACGGGTTATTTTTCACACAGAGGGTGGTGAATGTCTGGCATTGGCTGCCAGATTTAATGGTGAAGGTAAGTACAACACGACGGTTGGAGGAAGAGCGCCTCATCTTCTGCCTGGGAACCCTCCAACCACAAGGGATGAACTCAGATTTCTCCAGTTTCCTTATTTCCCCTACCCCCACCTTGTCTCAGTCGATTCCCTCGAACTCAGCACCGCCCTCCTAACCTGCAATTTTCTTCCTGACCTCTCCGCCCCCACCCACTCCGGCCTATCACCCTCACCTTGACCTCCTTCCACCTATCACATCTCCATCGCCCCTCCCCCAAGTCCCTCCTCCCTACCTTTTATCTTAGCCTGCTGGACACACTTTCCTCATTCCTGATGAAGGGCTTTTGCCCGAAACGTCGAATTTCCTGTTCCTTGGATGCTGCCTGACCTGCTGCACTTTAACCAGCAAAACATTTTCAGCTCTGATCTCCAGCATCTGCAGACCTCACTTTTTACGCGAGTACAATTTTGTGATTTAAGAATGGCTTGGACATGGATGGGACAGATATGAAGGGACGACATTAATTATGAAAATAAGATGGCACGGACAAGTTGGGCCAAAGGGCCTGTTTCTATGCTGTAAACGTTTAAGAAACTATCATCCAGCTGCAGATGAGCTACAATACCTCAGGGATGTCCGGTTTTACACCGTTAAATCTGTTCTAAGTTTCACCCATTTAGTAACCGAGGTTGTGCCACATAATACGCTGGAGGGTTGAAAGTGAAGGTGCAACTTTGTCTCCACAAGGACTGTGCACTAATCATTCGTGCCAATACTGAAGCACTTGAGACAAATTGATTGGTGAAGTCAAGATCAGGTAGATTTTATGCTCTTGGTGGTCTTTCACCATTAGTTTCACACACAATTTAACACATATGTTCTTTTGGACTAGCCATGAGAAACTAAGATGCAGGCCTAGAAGTAAGCCATTCAATCTATCGAATCTCCTTTGCCATTCAATTAGATTACGGTCAGTCTGATAATCCTCATGCTTGCTTTCCTGCCTTATCCCAATGCCCTTTGATTCCCTTACTGGTGAAAATTCTATGTCAGCTTTGAATATATTTAATGACCAACTCAAAAACCTTCTGTAACAAAGACTTCAGTACTTTTAGAGAAAATACGTCTCCTTATCTTGTCTTAAATTGGCGATGCCATACTCTGAAATTATGCCCTCTGGTCCTCGACTCACCCACAATGGGAAACAACTTTCCACATTACCTTGTCAAGCCCGAGAAACTTACATTTCGATAAAGTCTCTTCTCATTCTTCTAAACACCAAAGAGTACAAACCTAATTTACTCAGCCTCTCCCCCTAAGTAAATCAAGCTTGGTCAGTAGTGGTACTAATGAGCTACTCTTGTGAATGGATGTTGAACTGCCCTATCCAGAGAACATTTTGTGCTCTTGCCACCTTGAATGCTTCCACCAAGTCGTGCTCAATATGAATGATATTCATTGGCTGAAGGACAGTGTTGGTGATAATCAGGAGGTTTGCTTATGTTTCAGCCGATGCTGAGATTTCACGGTCCAGAGTCAATATTGGGAACTAGTAGGGCAATTCCCTCCAACTGTGCTGGCCCTCTGGTGGGTCTGATAGGACACGACAGAATGCTGATGCTTTTGTATCTGTTATTGTCTGTAAAGTATGATTTTGTGAGTGTGGCAATGTCAGGACTGGTTGTGTAATAAACTTCCAAATTTTAACACAATGATAAGTAGGGCTTCATAAGGTTGGCAGAGTTGAGTTCACGCTGTTGTTTTGATGCCTAAGTTGATGGCAGATGATCCATTTAGTTCATCCCTTTCTATAGATTTTGTAATGATTAGATAAAATTTACTGATTTGCTATGCTATTTTAGAAGGCAATTAAAAATCATCCACATTGCTGTGGTGCTGAACTTTAACTGGCCAGTTTAATAATTCTCTGCTGAATCCACAAGGAGAAAAATCAATGTTTGATCCTATAAAATGTCAAATAGTGATGTATAACTAAGGGAAACTTTTCAATCTATCACTCAAACTAATAAAGAAATATCTCTGACCAGAAATAATAACTTGGAGAAAGATGGAAGGAACAGTGAAGTGGGTGACCAACCTACAAGACTAGTTTTCCTTCTTCCATAGAATATGGTTATTCCTGGCTAGGTCAATATTTATTGCCCATCTCTAATTGCCCTTAAGAAGGTGCTGGTGATCTGATCTTTGAATTCTGAAACCAAACATCTTGCAGTGGGAGGTATGTCTGAGTATAAATCTGAGGAGTTAGTGTAATGGAAAGTGTGGGCAAAAGGAGGGATGTTTTATTGTGTCCATATTTAGAACACAGATCAGAACTGCACAGTGCAGGCCCTTGATGATGTACTGGCCTTTTATCCTACTCTAAGATCAGACTAACCTACATACCCTTCACTGTACTAACTTCCATGTACCTATCCAAGAATCGCTTAAATGTCCCTAATGTATCTGACACTACTACCGCTACTGGAAGTACCCACCACTCTCAGAACCTACATCTGACATCTCCTCTAAACCTTCTTCCAATCACCTTAAAATTATGCTCCCTCGTGACAGTCATTTCTGCCATGGGGAAAAGCCTCTGGCTATCCACACTATGCCTCTCAACATCTTGTACACTTCTATCAAATTACCTCTCAGCCTTCTTCGCTCCAATAAAAAAAGCCACTTCTCCTTGAATCTTTCTTCATAAGACAGGCAGCATCCTGGTAAATCTCCTCTGCACCCTCTCTAAAACTTGCATATCTTTTCTATAATGAGGTGATCAGAACTGAACACAATACTCCAAGTGTAATCTAACCAGGATTCTATAGAGCTGCAGCATAACCTTACGGCTCTTAAACTCAATTGCCCTGCTAATGAAAACCAACACACCATATGGCTTCTTAACAACTCCAACAACCTGGATGGCAACTTTGAGGAATCTATAGGCATGGACCCCAGATCCCACTGTTCCTCCATACTGCCAAGAATCCTACCTGTGTTCTTCATTCAAATTCGACCTGCCAAAGTAATGACTTCACACTTTTCAAGGTTGAACTCCATCTGCCACTTATCAGTCCAGTTCTGCATCCTGTCAATATCTCATTGCAACATACAGAAAACCATCACACTATCCACAACTGCACCAACCATCATGTCTTTGGCAAACTTAATCACCCACCCTTCCAATTCCTCATCCAAGTAATTTATAAAGATTACAAGGAGCAGAGGCCCCAGAACAGACCCTTGCAGAACACTACTCGTCACAAAGCTCCAGGCTGAATACTATCCATCTACCACCACCCTCTGCCTTCTATGGGCTAGCCAATTCTGTATCCAAACAGACAGGTTTCCCCATATCACATGCCTCCTTACTTTCTGAATGAGCCTGTCATGGGGGACCTTATCAAATGCATTGCTAAAATTCATGTATACTACATCTATTGATCTACCTTCATCAATATGTTTGATCACATCCTCAAAGAATTCAGTAAGGCTTGTGAGGAATGACCTGCCCCTCACAAAGCCATGCTGACTATCTCTAATCAAACTGTGGTTTTCCAAGTAATCATATACAGGGGAATCTCGATTATCCAAATGAGATGGGCGGGGACAATTTCGTTCAGATAATCGATTATTCGATTAATTGCCTTTTAGATTAAATTACTTACAGTGTGGAAACAGGCCCTTCGGCCCAACAAGTCCACACCGACTCTCCGAAAAGCAACCCACTCATACCCACTCCCCTATATTTACCCCTTCACCTAACACTATGGGCAATTTAGCATGGACAATTCACCTAACCTGCACATTTTTGGATTGTGGAAGGAACCCGGAGCACCCGGAGGAAACCCACGCAGACACTGGGAGGATGTGCGAACTCTACACAGACAGTTGCCTGAGGCGGGAATTGAACCCGGGTCTTTGGCGCTGTGAGGCAGCAGTGTTATCCACTGTGCTACCGTGCCACCCATTCTCTCTGGGGCTCGGAGTTTTAAAGTCTGCTCCCCGTTCAAGAGACTGCAGCAGCACACTGCGCGTGAGCCCCCGTCCCCAACACCCCCCCCCCCGTCAATACCACCCACTCGCCCACACCCCAAACCTGTCCAACACCGCCGCTCGCCTGAACCCCTCCAACACCGCCCCCAACCTCGTTCACCACCGCCCTCTGCACCGCCAACCCCGTCCAACACCTCCCCTGCCTCCCAACCGTGTCCAACACCGCCCCCTGCCCCCCAATCCCATCCAACATTGTCCCCCACCCCATTCGCACCCCCTGTCTAACCCCGCCCCCTCTCCGGGGCAGCCGGACTGACACTAACAAGACTGCTGCTGCTCCTGCCTTTGTGTGGTAAGTCTCCAAATAGCACACACACACACAACCTTTTACTGCACCTTTTTGAGAGGTTCCGCGTTTGCCCTGTACAGGACTATGTTGGAGGGGGGGGGAACAGTTTAGGGTACACCCCTCTGCAGAACTCCAGGGAAAGTGTGGGGAGAGACAGGGAGGGCGAGAGGTCAGTCATTTGGAGACGGTGCCTGTTTAATCACTGTAAACAAAAGACGCAATCACTGCTGGAAACACGTCTTTGATGTAATGTTTCTATCGGGACCTCAAGGTCTCCTACGGATAATTGGTATTTGGATAATCGAGGTTCCTCTGTATTCTGTCTCTCAGGAGTCTCTCTAATGTATTGCCCACCACTGACTACTCTAATTCCCAGGACTATTTCTATTCCCTTTCTTTAACAAGGGAATAACATTTGCCATGCTCCAATCATCTGGCACTACTCCAGTGGCTAATGAGGATGTAAAGATTATCGCCAAAGGCGCAGCAATCTCTACCTCACTTTCTGTAGTAATCTAGGGTATATCTCATCTGGCCCTGTGGATTTATCCATCCTTATGCTTTTCAAAAATTTTCAGAATATCCTCCTTCTTAACATCAACTTGTTCTAGCATATCAGTCTATTTCAAACTGTCCTCCAAAACATCAAGGTCCCTCTCAGTAGTGAATACTGAAGCAAAGTATTCATCAAGGACCTCCCCTACCTCCTCGGACTTCAGGCTAAAGTTCTCTCCACTATCCCTGATCGGCCCTACTCTGGCCACCTCCTTGTTCGTCACATGAGTATAGAATGCCTTAGGGTTTTCCTTCATCCTATCCACTAAAGCTTTCTCATGTCCCCTTCTAGCTCTCCCACATCCATTCTTCAGTTCCTTCCTGGCTACTTTGTAACCCTCTAGAGCCCTGAATGAGTCTTGCCTCCTCAACATTAAGTAAGCTTCCTTCTTCCTCGTGACTCGATGTTCCACATCCCTTGTCACCCAAGGTTCCTTCACCCTACCATCTCTACCTTCCTTGCCTCAGTGGGACAAGCCTGTCTAGCACTATCAGCGGGAGCTCCCTAAACAACCTCCACATTTTTATAGTGCATTTCACTGAGAACATCTGTTCCCAATTTAGGTACCCCAGTTCCTGCCAAATGGCTTTGTAATTCTCTCTCCCCCAATTAAATACTTTCCCATACCGTCCACTCCTATCCCTCTCCATGAGTACAGTAAAGGTCAGGGAGTTCTGATCACTATTACTAAAATGCTCTCCCACGGAAAGATCTGACACCTGACCTGGTTCGTTGCCTAGTACCAAATTCAATACGGCCTCCCCTCTTGTCGACCGATCTGCATATTGCATCAGGAACCCTTTCTAGACACCTGACAAAAACTGCTCCATCCAAACTATTTGAACTAAGTAGATTCCAATCAATATTAGGGAAATTAAAGTCACCCATTACAACAACCCTGTTACTTCTACACATTTCCAAAAAATCTGTCTCTCAATCTGCTCCTCCGCGTCTTTGTTGCTATTGGGCGGCCTGTAGAGAACTCCCAATAGAGTGACTGCACCTTTCCTGTTTCTGACTTTCACCCAGACTGACTCTGTAGACAAACCCTCCTTGACGATCTCTCTTTCTGCAGCTGTGATACTATCCCTGATTAGCAATGCCACTTCTCCATCTCTTTTACCTTCCCCATAGTCCTTTTGAAACATCTAACCCCTAGAATATCCAACAGCCATTCCTACCCATGTGATACCAAAGTCTCAATAATGGCCACAACATCATAGTTCCAAGTATTGATCCATGCTCTGAATTTGTCATCCTTATTCCTGATACTTCTTGCATTAAAATAGACACACTTCAACCCATCATGCTGACTGCTCCTTTGCCCTTTCAAGTGTCTATTCCTCCGCTCTCTACCCACTATGTCTGGATGTTCACTCCATCAGCTGATCCGTAGCTCAGGTTCCCACTCCACTCCCAATCTAGTGTAAATGCTTCCGAAGAGCTCCAGCAAACCTCCCGCCCAGGATGTTGGTGCCCCTCCAGTTCAGGTGCAACGCGTCCTTCTTATAAAGATCTCACCTTGCCCAGAAGGTATCCCAATGCTCCACTTCCAGAAGCCCTCCCTCCTACACTGGCCATGAAGCCAGGTGTTCATCTGCACATACTCTCTATCCCTGGCGTCACTAGCATGTGGTACCTGTAGCAAACCTGAGATGACTACTCTGCTTGTCCTGCCTTCTAGCTTCCAATCTAACTCCCTACATTCTCTTTTCAGGTCCTCATCCCTTTTCCTGCCTATGTCATTGGTACCGATGTGTACCACGACCTCTGGCTGCTCTCCCTTCCCCTTAAGAATCTTGTAGACTCTATCAGAGATAACCCTGACCCTGGCACCTGGGAGGCAACACACCATCCTGGAGTCTTGCTTGTGACCACAGAATCTCCTGTCCGTTCCTCTCACAATTGAATCTCCTATTACTATTGCTCTCCTATTCTCTCCCCTTCCCTTCTGAGCCACAGAGCCAGGCTCAGTGCCAGAAACATGGCCACTGTGGCTTTCTCCTGGTAGGTCAACTCCGAACAGTATTTAAAACAGTTTACTTATTATTGAGGCAAACGGCCATGTACAACATATGTTTTACTAACTGGCATCTATGGCACCAGGAGTGTGTTGATTGATCAAATATTCCACACAATCAAGAGGTACTCATAACTGCAGCAAACTCTGACAAGTGAAGGTTCAAGAAATTAACATCCCTGTAAACACATCAACATACTTCCTAAATTCAATGTAAAAATACAGTAAGTAGTAGAAATGTAAGATTGTTGGTATGTATATCACAGATATATTTTATTTACATCCCAGATACTTTGACATTACAGTTGATTGCAGTATTTGGAAGTACTTCAATTTTGCTTATCAAGAGTGCTGGTTAAAAGAGTTTGCTGTAGTGGATTCAAGATAATTTTTGATAAGATTTAGGCTGTACCACCTTATAATTTACATACCCTTTAATTATCATTCTCCTTTCATTTAATTATCTCCATTCCATTTAATTATCACTCTTCTTTGAAGAATACAGCAAACACTATGTAACGCAAACTATCAAAAATGTACATACTTACCCCCAGTGTTATCGTGGGTTCATCTGAACTACCAACAAAACAGTAAACATCGGTTGTGCTGTTGGTATCAAACAATTGATTTATTAAGCAGCCATTTAACATGTAAATAATACAAATGTCTTCATTACTATATGATTGAACAATTAGGTCATTGATCAGTTCTTAGAAACCCAAGTTCCAAAGTTAAACAGTCCTTCTCATTTGTACACAAACATGATCCAGTGGTTATGAATTCCAAAAACCAATTCAAAACCGACAACATCTGACTGATTCGAGTCAAATTCAAGTTGGATTTATGATTTGGAGATGCCGGTGTTGGACTGGAGTGTACAAAAGTTAAAGATCACACAACACCAGGTTACAGTCCAACAAGTTTAATTGGAATCACACTAGCTTTTGGAGCGCTGCTCCTTCATCTTCATCACAACCATCTGATGAATTAAACCTGTTGGACTATAACGTGGTGTTGTGTGATTTTTAAAGTTGGGTTTTGGCTCACTGTGGCAAATTTAGTCAAGGGAGAAGTAGAGATCATTCGTTTTGGATCCAAGGAAGACAGCTCGGAAACAAAAACAGAAATTGCTGGAAAAGCTCAGCAGGTCTGGCAGCACCTGTGGACAGAAAGCATAATTAATGTTTTGTATCCTACTCATTAAATGGACAACACTTTACTCTCATCCCAAACTCTCCTAAGAGGGAAAACATCACCATAACAACCCTGTCAAGCCTCCAAGAAATCTTATATGTTTCAATAAGGTCTCCTCTCATTCTTCTAAAGTACAAATGAATATAAGCCCCTAATTATTAGTGCCCCGATAAGAAAATTCATTCTTTATCGGAATCAATCTAGTGAACTTTCCCTGGACTGCCTCATATGACATTATTTCTTACAGGTGTAGTCTGGCTCGTGCTTAGTACTTTTAGCAAGAGCTCCCTACTTTTATTCTATTCTCTTTGAAATAAAGGCCAACATTCCATTTGCCTTCCATATCACCCACTGTATGCTGATACTAATTTTCTGTGATTCATGCACTTGGACCCACAAGTTCCTCTGCATTGCAGCCTTCCATAGTCTACCAACTTAAATAGAATTCAGCTCCTTTATTCTTCCTGCTAAAACGTACATCTTCATATTTTCCTACATTATATTCATCTGTCAAGAGTCATCCTCACTACAGCCTTCCCACCTATTTTTGTGTTGTTTGGCAATGGTATATTCACTGCCATAATCCAAGTTTTAAAAATGAATTGTACATAATTGTGCCACCAGCACTCATCCCTGTGCCATTCTGAAAATGTCTTCCCTTATCCCAACTCTGTTCTCTAATAATTAGCCAATTTTCTCTGTCCAGGCTAATATGCTACCCTGAATGCCACGGGCCCTTATTAACTAACCTTACTGGAGATGTAAAAGTACGTCCATATTATTATTAGTGAAATATTCTCGTACACAACTTACAGACCATTAAGAACCTACACACAGGTGGCTCAGTAGTTAGCACTGCTACCTCACAGCACCAGGGACCTGGGTTCAATTCCAGCCTTGGGTGACCAGTGTAGAGTTTGCACGTTCTCTCTATGTCTGTGTGAGTGTCCTCTCGTTTCCTCCCACAGTCCAAAGATGTATAGGTGGATTGGCCATACTAAATTGCCCGTAGTATCCGGGGATGTGGAGGCTAGGTACATTAGCCATGGGAAATGCAGGGTTACAGTGATAGAGTAGGGGGTTGAGTCTGGAATGAGATGCTCTTTGAAGAGTCAGCATGGACTTATTGGGCCAAATGTCTATTCTATGATACATACATATTTGAAACAAAGGTGAGGATGAAAGATTTAAAAGGGATCCAAGGGACAACTTTCTCATACAGAGGGTGGTGCATGTATGGAATGAACTGCCAGAGGAAGTGGTAGAAGCCAGTATGATTACAACATTTAAAAGGCGAATGGATAGATATGTAGACAGGAAGGTCTTAGAGGGATACGGGTCAAATGTTGGAAAAGAAGACTAAATTAATGTAGGATGTCTGGTTGGCATGGACAAGTTAGACTGAAGGGTCTGTTTCCATGTTGTACATCTCTGTTACTCTAAAACCATATATTCCTGGAGAATTCAGCAATGTGGCTGCATCCATGAAGAGAAAGCAGAATTAATGTTTTGAGGCCAGTTATCCTTCTCAGAAAGGTGGAGACAGATGGGTTTGGGACAGGGTTGGGTGCGGATATGGTGTGGTGTATGTATACATGCGTGTGTGGTATGTAGGTGTGGGATGTGAATGTTTGTGTGTGGCAATCTTGAGTGTGTGGGGTGGGCGTGTGTACATGTGGAGCAAACGTGTGCAGCATTACGTATGAGGAAAGATCCTGTATCTCCGTGGGGTGGGTAAACTGTTGGACATTCTCCACACTGAGGTAGCCGTTCTGTTCCTCCCTGGGACCACTGCCCTGATTTGGTGTCATCGGGCCAGGAACGAAGCCAGTAAATTCCGATTCTGTTGTTCCCTGCTCCTGATTCATGCACTGTGGGTTCTAGTTGCCCAGAGCTGCAGTGCCATGGCTACTCCTTCTCTCCTGACCGCTAGATGCTGAGCTTCACCAGCTCCTCAGGACGTCCGCCATTTATGGATAGAAGGATGCTCCTCTCCTTCTCCCTCATGGTGCTGTGGCTCTTTTCTGTTGGTAGCCAACCCTCTGCATCATCAGAGGAGCTGCTGGATTGTCCATTATTCAGCTGCCTATTTTTGTTTTGCTATGAGCCTGTGGGGGCCATCAAGTTCTTAGAAAAGAATAAAACTCCCAGAAGTGATGGCTTACCAGCCGAGTTGCATTCGGTTCTGTGGTATTTGACTGACCAGGACCTACTGGAGGTGTACAATGGCATGTTTCTGTCAGGTAGCAAGTGCAAATCCATGAGGAAAGGTACCATCACCTTCAACTAAAAAGGAAGAGGGCAGAATTTGGAAATTGGTGACCCATCTCACTGCTGAATGCTAGCTAGAAAATCCTGTTCTAAGGTAATCGCCAACCAAATCAGGTCTGCTCTGGGATTAATGACTCACCTGAACCAAACCCGTGTTGTACTGGGCAGGATGATCTCCCATAGACTTGTGCTCCTCAGGGGATACGATCGCCTATGTGAGGACAAGGAATGCTTGCCTGCCCCTTCAGCCTGGACCAGGAGAAGGCCTTTAGACAGGATGTTGCACATGTACATGAACTTTGGGAAGGGAATTCACAACTAGATCTGAATGTTCTACACCAACAACTTCAGTGCAGACTCCATCAATGGGTGGGAATCAGAAAGCTTCCAGATCAGATCTGCAATCAGGCAGAGCTACCCTCGTTTGTGTGTATAATGCCTTTGGCTGCTTCCACCATGACGAATGTGAGCCTAACAGGGGTGACTATTCCAGGCAATGGAGGTTTATAGATCAAAGCCTCCCTTGTACATGGATGATGGTACTGTTTACTGGTTGGATCCACTGTCAGTGCGCAGACTCACGAGCACCTACGACCAGTTCAAACTGGCCTCACAAGTTTTGTGTGCAAACATGATAAAATTGTAAAATGGGGGAAAAGCGTGGTATTGTCCCATTAAGATAAAGTCTGTGGTTAAACAGCTGAAGGTGCTCGAACTGACACAATGTACCAAGACGACATTCAGTTTGCAGGCCTAAACGACAGTTTTACCAAGACAACAGTTTAAATCCAGCCAATTAATTTAAAAAGGCACTTGGAGACTAAGGATCAATTAAATTCAAATCTGATGGTGTTGACAACCTACAGAATTGTAAGAATTGTGTGTGTTTGGGGGGTAGAAAAGAGAGGGACAATTGGACAGAGAGGGAACACCAACTGCCATTGAAAGTGGTGAAAGCGAAGTTCCAGCTGAGAAAGACATACCGGGCTCTCAGAGTTCAGGAGTGCAGGAGCCTCAGCCCTTGAGCTTGTCCAACAGGTATGAGATTCTTGCTCCCTGTACGGATGAGGAAAAGGGCTCTGGACAGGATGAGCCAGCTAACCACGGCACCATGGTACAGAAGGCCATTCAAGAGGGGGAGCAAAAAGACAAGTAGTTGTTACAGGGGATTCTATAATTAGGGGGACAGATAGTATCCTTTGCAAGCCTACGTGAGGACAAGGAATGCGATCGTATCCCCTGAGGAGCACAAGGCTATGGGAGATCATCCTGCCTAGTACAACACAGGTTTGGTTCAGGATCGGGAGTCTCGCATGGTGTGTTGCCTGCCCGGTGCCAGGGTGCGGGACATCTCCGACCGGCTTGAAAGGATATTGGAGCGGGAGGGGGAGAATCCAGTTGTTGTGGTCCATGTTGGTACTAACAACATAGGCAAAGCTAGGGTGGAGGACCTGTTTGGGGGTTACGAAGCACTGGGAAGGAAATTGAAGTACAGGTCCTCAAGGGTCATAATCTCTGGATTACTGCCCGAGCCGCGTACCAATTGGCATAGGGATAAGAAAATTAGGGAAGTAAACACGTGGCTAAGGGATTGGTGTGGGAAAGAGGGATTCCACTTCTTGAGGCATTGGCATCAGTTTTGGAACCGGGGGGGATCTGTACCGTTGGGACGGTCTCCACCTGAACCGATCAGGTACCAATGTTCTAGCGAAGAGGATAAATAGGGTGGTCAGTAGGACTTTAAATTTCTGAGTTGGGGGAAGGGAAAGTGAAAGCGACAGGGAGTATGGAGTTAAATGGAAAGATAAGCAACAGGATAGCATATGTGCAGGCGGATTTAAATTCGAGGCAGACTGGGAATGCAGCAAAAAGGAAGGATAACTTAGGACATCTTATGACTTCCAATATCTCAAATGATAAAGTTAGCATTAAGGCACTTTACCTGAATGCTCGTAGCATTCGTAGCAAAGCAGATGAACTAATGGCACAGATCATAGTGAATGATTATGATGTGGTAGGTATCACAGAGACGTGGTTACAGGGGGGTCAGGACTGGCAGTTAAACCTCTAAGGATTTTCAACATATCGAAAAGACAGGGAGGTGGGCAGAGGGGTTGGGGTTGCCTTGTTAGTTAAGAACAAAATTAAATCTATGGCACTGAATGACATAGCGTCGGATGATATGGAGTCTGTGTGGGTGGAATTGAGGAACCACAAAGGCAAAAAAACCATAATGGGAGTTATGCACAGACCTCCTAACAGTGGTCAGGACCAGGGGCGCAACATGTACCGGGAAACAGAGAAGGCATGTCAGAAAGGCAAGGTCATGGTGATCATGGGAGACTTCAAGTTGCAGGTGGACTGGGTAAATATTGCCAGTGGATCCAAAGAAAGGGAATTCATGGAATGCTTACAGGATGGCTTTTTGGAACAACTTGTCATGGAGCCCACAAGGGAGCAGGCTATTCTGGACCTAGCGCTATGTAATGAACCAGACTTTACAAAAGATCTTAAAATAAGGGAACCCTTAGGAAACAGCGATCATAATATGGTAGAGTTCAGTCTGCAGTTTGAAAGAGAGAAGGCAAAATCGGATGTAATGGTGTTATACAGTTAAATAAAGGTAATTATGAGGGCATGAGAGAGGAACTGACAAAAATAGGTTGGAAGCAGAGCCTAGTGGGGAAGACAGTAGAGCAAAAATGGCAGGAGTTTGTGGGTATAATTGACACTGTACAGAGGATCATCCCCAAGAAAAGAAAGATTATCCGGGGAGGGACTGGACAGCCATGGCTGACAAAGGAAGTCAGGAAATATATTAAAGAAAAAGAGAGATCCTATAAAGTGGCCAAGGGCAGTGGGAAATCAGAAGATTGGGAAGGCTACAAAAACAAACAGAGGATAACAAAGAGAGAAATAAGGAAGGAGAAGATCAAATATGAAGGTAGGATAGCCAGTAATATTAGAAATGATAGGAAAAGTTTCTTTCAATACATAAGAAACAAACGACAGGCAAAAGTAGACATTGGGCCACTTCAAACTGACGCTGGAAGCCTAGTGATGGGAGATAAGGAAATAGCAGGAGAACTTAACAAGTACTTTACATCAATCTTCACAGTGGAAGACATGAGTAATATCCCAACAATTAAAGGGAGTCAGGGGGCTGAGTTGAGTATGGTTGCCATAACAAAAGAGAAAGTGCTAGAAAAGCTAAAAGGTCTTAAAATTGATAAATCTCCTGGCCCCGATGGGATATATCCTAGAGTTCTGAGAGAGGTGGCTGAGGAAATAGCGGAGGCATTGGTTGAGATCTTTCAAAAGTCACTGGAGTCAGGGAAAGTCCCGGATGATTGGAAGATAGCTATTGTAACCTCCGTGTTCAAGAAAGGATCAGGACAAAAATGGAAAATTATAGACCAATTAGCCTAACACCGGTTGTTGGTAAAATTCTAGAATCCATCATTAAGGATGAGGTTTCTAAATTCTTGGAAGAGCAGAGTCTGATTAGAACAAGTCAACATGGATTTATTAAGGGGAGGTCGTGTCTGACAAACCTGTTGGAATTCTTTGAAGAGGTAACAAGTAGGTTAGATCAGGGAAACCCAGTGGATGTGGTCTATCTAGACTTTCAAAAGGCTTTTGATAAGGTGCCACACGGGAGGCTGCTGAGCAAGGTGAGGGCCCATGGTGTTCGAGATGAGCTACTGGGATGGATTGAGGATTGGCTGTCTGACAGAAGGCAGAGAGTTGGGATAAAAGGTTCTTTTTCAGAATGGCAGCCGGTGACAAGCGGTGTCCCGCAGGGTTCAGTGTTGGGGCCACAGCTGTTCACATTATATATTAATGATCTGGATGAAGGGACTGGGGGCATTCTAGCGAAGTTTGCCGATGATACGAAGTTAGGTGGACAGGCAGGTAGTACTGAGGAAGTGGGGAGGCTACAGAAGGATCTAGACAGGTTGGGAGAGTGGTCCAGGAAATGGCTGATGGAATTCAACGCGAGCAAATGCGAGGTCTTGCACTTTGGAAAAAAGAATAAAAGCGTAAACTACTTTCTAAACAGTGAGAAAATTCGTAAAGCCAAAGCACAAAGGGATCTAGGAGTGCTAGCCGAGGATTCTCTAAAAGGTAAATATGCAGGTTGAGTCCGTGATTAAAAAAGTGAATGCAATGTTGTCATTTATCTCAAGAGGATTGGAATATAAAAGCACCTTTGAGCTATTGAGACTTTATAAAGCTCTGGTTAAGCCCCATTTGGAGTTCTGTGTCCAGTTTTGGTCCCCACACCTCAGGAAGGACATAATGGCACTGGAGCGTGTCCAGCGGAGATTCACATGGATGATCCCTGGAATGGTTGGTCTAACATACGAGGAACGGCTGAGGATCCTGGGATTGTATTCATTGGAGTTTAGAAGATTAAGGGGAGATTTAATAGAAACGTACAAGATAATACATGGCTTGGAAAGGGTGGACACTAGGAAATTATTTCCGTTAGGCGAGAAGACTAGGACCCGTGGACACAGCCTTAGAATTAGAGGGAGTCAATTCAGAACAGAAATGCGGAGACATTTCTTCAGCCAGAGAGTGGTGGACCTGTGGAATTCATTGCTGCAGAATGCAGTGGAGGCTGGGACGCTAAATGTCTTCAAGGCAGAGATTGATAAATTCTTGATGTCACGAGGAATAAAGGCCTACGGGGAGAATGCTGGTAAGTGGAGTTGAAATGCCCATCAGCCATGATTGAATGGCGGAGTGGACTCGATGGGCCGAATGACCTTACTTCCACTCCTATGTCTTATGGTCTTAAGAAATCTCCATGCTCTCTAAAAAACATTATCTATCTATAAATGTACACGTTTAGCAAATATTCTTGACACCAGAAAATGACTGAGAAGGCATTTCGGAAAGAGGAAGATGATACCGAAAGTTCAGGAGGATCCATTCTGTGTGAACTTTGAGAGACTAAATTTTAATTTATTGTTCTTAATACTTGGATTTATATAAGTAGGAGCAGTATTATCGAAACAGTATACCTATTAGAATTTAGTTCAGTAAGGGAATAGGTAGTAGTTTGTTAGTAATTCTGTTAATTTGTTTACGGTTGCAGTTAGATAAATAAATTGTTATTTGTTAATTATAGAGTGGATGAAAGGATTCCATTTCATTTAAACACTCGTGTATAAAAGATTGGGGGTAAGAGGTAGATTGTACTAATTTCACACTACATTTATCAGATTGCAAGGCTCCCCTCTGGGTATTTGGATGGCTATATGAATAGGAAGGGTTTGGAGAGATATGGACCGGGTGCTGGCAGGTGGGACTAGATTGGGTTGGGAGATCTGGTTGGCATGGATGAGTTGGACTGAAGGGTCTGTTTCCGTGCTGTACATCTCTATGACTCTAAGGCCATAAGACGTAGGAGCAGGAATTAGTCCATTGAGTCTGTTCTGCCATTCAATCATGGCTGATACGTTTCTCAATCCCAAACTCCCAATTTCTATCATAATCCTTGATCTTCAAGAACTTATCTATCTCAGTCTTAAATATATTCAATGACCTGGCCTCCACAGGATTCTGTGGCAATGAATTCCATCGAGTCACCACTCTCTAGTTGAAGAAGTCTCCATCCTAAAAGGTTTTCCCTTTACTCTAAAACTATGCCCTCAGGTCCTAGTCTCTCTACTAATGGAAATATCTTCCCAACATCTACTCTGTCCAGGCCATTTAGTATTCTGTATGTTTCAATTAGATTACCCCCAACCCTCTGAACTCCGTTGATTTTAGATGCAGAGTCTTCAAATGTTCAGTTTTTCATTTCTGGGACATTCTCGTGAACTTCCTCTGAACATGCTCCAATGCCGGTATATCCTTCCTAAGATATGGGGTCCAAAACCGCACACAGTACTCCAAATGTGGTCTGACCAGAGCGTTATAGAGCCTCAGAAATACACCCCTGTTTGTACATTCAAGTTCTCTCAAGATACATGCCATCGTTGCATTTTCCTTCCTAACTACTGACTTCATGTGCAAGTTTTCCCTTGAGAGAATTCTAGACTAGAATTCCCAAGTCTCTTTGCATTTCAGACTATCAGAGAGGTATCCATCTCCGTTATGTAACACAAGATAAATCAAGATGCTGGAAAAGCACAGCTGGTCAGGCAGCATCCAAGGAGCAGAACAGTTGTCATTATGAACATAAGCTCTTCATCAAGTTGTTGGGGGGCCCAAGGCAGCTGAGAGATAAATGGGAAGGGGGTGGGAATGCAATAGGTAGCTGAAAGTGGGGGGTTAATAGTGATAGGTCAGATTGCAGGGTGGAGGGGATTAGTGGGAAGGAAAATGGAAAGGTAGGACAGTTCAAGAGGGCAGTGCCAAGTTGCAGAGTTGGATTTAGGATAAGGTGCGGGGAGAGGAGATGAGGAAACTGGTGAATTTGACATTGATCCCGTGTGGTTAGAGGGTCTCAAGGCGGAAGACGAGGCTTTCTTCCTCCAGGCGTCTGGTGGCTAGAATTTGGCAGTGGAGGTGGCCCAGGACTTGCAGAACATCTCAGATGGTCTCCCTCAGATGGGGGGAGGCACCGTGGGGAAAGAATGCCGTCTGAGGTCTTTCTGCTTAAGTTAAAAGGGGTCCGCTCGATCATCGGACCCTCCCAGTGCCTCAAATACATGTAAAGAGAGCCTGTTTCAAGTAAGAGATTCCTTTGGATTGAGTCAAGCTCTAATGTTTATTTATTTTCTTGAAATACTACTGTACAGAACCAAAATGCATTTATGACTATGTACAGCAGACAGACATCACTGAGAATCATTCTGGGAGAAGTCAGCAACTCTATCATGCATGACTGTGCTCTACAGTCTGTCCCCCAGGACACACACTGAGTCAAACATCAACTGCACCTGGAGGGTAATCAACTCAGTGAAAGACAGTCTTAGGTTTGTCCTAAACTTGTTGGGCTTCCAGTATTTGGAGTGGGCACCAACCAACTGTTGCAGACTGGCACATTCCAAGGTGCAGGATTTCATGCTAAGGGACTCACTAAAGCTTAGGCAGCTGCTGCTCAGGCACGGTGGGGAAAGACAACTGTCTGAAGTTTTCCTGAAGTTAAATTGTGTTTGTTCAGTTATTGGACCCTCATGGTGTTTCAAATGAAAGCACAGCCTGGTTCACGGTGGCTCAGTGGTTAGCACTGCTGCCTTACAGCACTAGGGACTCAGGTTCAATTCCCACCTCAGGCGACTGTCTGTGTGGAGTTTGCACATTCTCCCCATGTTTGCGTGGGTTTCCTCCACAATCCAAAAATGTGCAGGTTAGGTGAAGTGGCCATGTTAAATTGCCCATATTGTTATTTACATTAGACAGGTATAAACGTAGGGGAATAGGTCTGGATGGGTTGCTCTTCTGAGGGTCGGTGTGGACTTGTTGGGCTGAAGGGCTTGTTTCCATACTGTAGGGAATCTAATCTAATCAAGTTAAGAGCTAACTCTATTCAGTGAATCAGAGGTAAACTCCAATTTTTGTTTCCTTGCTATGTTACCATACACAATTGAATTGTGATTGTGTGTGTGTGTAATATATATATTATATAAAGATAGTGTTTAACAATAAACTATATTTTTGAAATTAAAAAAATTCTGGGTGAGGTCAGCTCAGTCAACACTGAACAGTGGATCATAGAAGAATCCCCATCCTCCGCCCAGGATAAACAGGAGGAAGAACATTCAACAGAGGGATGTCACAGAGGAGCATTCGGGGAAAAGTCAATTCAGTCACCATGAACAATGGATCATATTGTGTCAAGGAACAGAAGCCTCAACCTTTACATCACTGTAATGTTTCCATCCTTCTCTCTTCCTCCTCTAACCAAAAAAATAAGAGAGATTAAGAGCGGCTATTGGGAAATTTTTTTTTAGCCTAGTAAGGTACCTGTCTGTTTATATAGTTTGCATTGCAATTTAACCAAACAATTAATTAGAGAATACCAACAACATATTTTGAAAGAGACTGCTGTGTGGTGGAAGTGCCGCTGGCTGGTATAAGTGTGGGCTTAGATGAATACTGGTCTTTGCTGAGAAAGGAAGGTAAGGTGACATTTTTTTTACCTTTCTCAGTGTAACGGGACAGAGATGACAGTTATGGCAGTGGTAAGTTCCGACTGCCATTTGTGGGCGATCAAGGAGCAGTCTAATGTTCCTGACAACAATGTCTGCAGATGTCTGGAGGAAGTGTGCAGCTCTTTACAGACTATGTGGTTCGGTTAGAGTGGCATTTAAACACACTGAGAAGTACAAGGGGGCAAACAGTGTAATAGACACTAGTTGCAGGGAGGTGGTCACGCCGCAGGTTCAGTCAGGTAGATGGGTGACCACCAGGAGACGCAGGCACGTAATGCGGACGTCTCCTGAAGTTAATCCCCTCTTGAACAGATATACCATTGTGCATACTTTTGGGGGTGGATAGCCTCTCAGGGGAGAATAACAGCAGCAGCCAGACCTGCAGCACCACAACTGGCTCTGCTGTAAGGCAAGATTGGACAAAGTCTAAGTGAGCAATAGTAGTAGGAGATTTGCTAATTAGGGGCACAGACATACATTTCTGTGGCTGCATTCGAGACTCCAAAATAATGTGTTTCCTCCCTGATGCTGAAAAGGATGTTTCTGAGCGGTGTTATGGGGGAGGGTGAGCAGCCAGACATCTTTGTGCACGTCTGTACCAATAGCATTGGTAGAGAGAGGGAAAGGTGCTGATCTCTGGATTACTAGCAACACCACGTGAGAGTGAGGCAAGCAACAGAAAGATAGGACAGATGAACGCGTGGCTAAGTAGCTGGTGCAGGGTTTCAGGTTCTTGGATCATTGGGACCTCTGCTGAGGCAGTGGTGACCTGTACAAGAGCGATGGGTTGCACCCAAACTGGAGGGGAATCAATATCTTAATAGGGAGATTCGCTAGTGCTGGTTTAAACTAGAGTGGCAAGAGGCTGGGAACCAAAGCAGCATGGGGGGCAAGTGGAGTGATTGAGGGGAAGGTAGATGTTAGCACCAGTAAGTCAGAAAGGAAGAACAGACAGAGATAGGTAAATGAATACAATGGTACTAATGGGCTGAACTATATTTGTTTCAACACAAGGAATATTATAGGTAAGGCAGTTGAGTTTAGAGCCTGGATCTGTGCATGGAACCATGATGTTGTCACCATTACAGAGAATTGGTTGAGTGAGGGACAGGACTGGCTGCTCAACATTCCAGGGTTTTGTTGTTTTAGATGAGATGGAGAGGAAGGTAAAAGGTGTGTAGGAGTTGCATCACTAATCACGGAGAATGTCACATTTACAGACAGAGAAGACATACTGGAGGGTGCATCCACTGAGGCAATTTGGGTGGAGCTCAAAAATAACATGGGTATGATTATACTATAGGCTCCCCAACAGCTGCCGAGACTATAGGAACAAAATATAGTGGCAGATTATGTTAAGATGCAAGAACAACAAGGTTGTCATAGTCGGTGCCATTAACTTGCCCACTACTGAATGGGACTCCCTTACTGCAAGAGGCTTAGACAAGGCAGAAGTTGTTAAGTGTACCCAAGACGGTTTCTTGAAACAGTATGTGGATAGTCCAAGTACAGGGCTGTCCATATTGGACCTTGTATTGGTTAACGAGCCTGGCCAGGTGACTGACCTATCAGGGAGAGAGCATTTTGGAAATAGTGATCACAGCTCCTTAGGTTTTAGGGTAGTTATGAAAAAGAATAAGTCAGAACCTTGCAAGAAGGCACTAGATTTGGGAAGGGAAAATTATATCAGTATTAGGGAGGAGCGAGAAAGTGTTAATTGGGAGGAGCTGTTATCGAGCAACAGGACTGGCATGTTCCAGAAAGGAGGAAGGACAAGGATGGTAAGGTAAGGGACCCTTGGATAACCAGGTTGTGAATTTAGTCAAAAGGCAAAAAAGATGTAAGGTTTAAGAAACTAAAATCGGATAGGGGCCATGAAGGATATAAAGGAGGCAGGAAATAACTCAAGCAGGTAATGAGGAGACCAAGAAGAGGCCAGAAATGACCTTGGTAAGTAGGGTTAAAGAGAATACAAAGGAATACTATACATACACTGAAAACAACAAGACAACTAGGGAAAAGGTAGGACCGCTCAAGGATAAAGGAGGGAACTTGTGCTTGGAGGCAGAGGATGTGGGAGAGATCTTAAATGAGTACTTTGTATTGGTATTCAGAAAGATAAGGAGGATAATGAGATTAGTGTGGAGCATGCAAATATTCTAGGACATTTTGAGACCAAAAAAGAAGTGCTGTCAGGTCTCTTGAAGAGCATCGGAGTAACATAGAAAATAGGTGCAAGAGCAGGCCATTCGGCCCTTCGAGCCTGCACAACTATTGCATGGTCAGCCTTGATTGTATTCAATCTCAGTATCGCACATCCACTGTCTCTCCATAGCCCTTGATCCCTTTCACTGCAAGAGCCACAAGCAGCTCCCTCTTGAATATATTTTATGAAAGTAAAGAATTCCCCACATTCACAACTTGAGTGAAGAAATTTTTCCTTCTCTCAGTCCTAACAGATTCCCTTTTCTTTTTCGACAGTAACCCCTAGTTCAGGACTTCCCCAACATCAGGAATACCCTTTCTGCATCTTATTCAGACCCATCAGGATTTATATGTTTCTATGAGATTCCTCTTCATTCTTTTAGATTCCAGCAAGTTTAAGTCCACTCAATCTAGTTTTTCTTCATAAGTCAGTTTTGTCATCCCAGGAATCAATTTGATGAACCTTTGACAGACTCTCCTCAATGGCAAGAATGTCCTTCCTCAGTCTAGGAGCCAAAACTGCACACAATACTCAAGAGGCCTCACTGAGACCCTGTATAACTGCAGCAAAACTACCCTATTTCTATACTCAAATTCTCCCATTATGAAGACCAGCATTCCATTAGCTTTCCTCACCCCCTACACATCAACCTTCAGAAACTGTTCCATCTTGACCCCCAGGTGTCGTTGCATTTCACCATTTGCTGAACTGACATTATTCAGATAATAATCTGCCTTCCTGATTTTGCCACCAAAGTGGACAACCTCTAATTTATCCACATTTTTCCGCAGTGAGGCAGTCTGTCCAAGGCACCATGGAGCCTCTTAGCAGCCTCTTCACAGCACCCAGCTTAGTGTCATCTACAAATTTGGAGGTTCACTTTCGATTCCTCCGTCCAAATCGTTCACGTATATTGTGAACAGCTGGTATCCCCGCACTGAATTCTGCAATACCCCACTCATCACTGGAAAGGACCTGCCACTCTGGAAAGGACCTGCTTTTTCCAATTTTCTGCTTCCTTTTTGCCAACTGATTCTCTATACACATCAAATGGATAAGGTATATAAGTCCCCAAGGTCAGATTACTAAGGGCAGCGAGAAAGGAGATTGCTGGCATTTTGTCCAAAATCTTTGTATCCTCACTAGCCACTGGAGAGTGCCTGGAGGACTGATGAGTAGCTAATGTTGTTGCTCTGTTCAAGGGAAATAGGAATAATCCAGGAAACTATAGAACGGTGAGTCTCACATCGGTGCTTGTGAAGCTATTGGAGAGAGTTCTTAGGGATAGGATTTACACGCATTTGGAAAAGCTTGACCTACTTAGGGACAGTCAGCAAAGCTTTGTGTGGTGCAGATCATGTCTTACGAACTGAATTGAATTTTTTGAGGAGGTAACAAAGGTGATCAATGAAGATAGAACAGGGAATGTTGTCTATATGAATTTTAGCAGGTTTTTCGACAAGATCCTTCATGGTAGGCTCAACCAGAAGCTTAAGACACAAGGTCACTAATCACTTAGATTCAGGGTTGATTGCCCACGGAAGGCAGAAGGATGCGGTAGAAGGGTGTTATCTTAGCTGGAGGTACATGACTAATGATGTTCCACAGGGATCCATACCAGGACCTCTGCTGTTTGTGATATAGATAAATGACGCTGATGAAAGTGTAGATGGCTGGGTTAGTAGATTGTAGATGACAAAAAGATCAATGGAGTTGTAGATAGTATCGAAGACTGCCAAAGGATACAATGAGAGTTAGATCAATCGTAGATATGGGCAGAGAAATGACAGATGGAATTTAATTCAGGTAAGTGTGAGGTGCTGCACTTTGAGACATCAAATGTTAAGGAAAAGTATACAGTTAATGCAGGACCCTGAACAACATTGATGTACAAAGAGATCTTGGGGTTCAAGTCCATAACTCCCTGAAAGTGGCCACTCAAGTAAATAGGGTGGTAAATAAGACGTATGGTATTCTTGCCTTTATTGTTCAGAGAACTGAGTACAAGAGTCAGGAAGTCATGTTACAGCTTTTAAAGACTTCGGTTAGGCCACACCTAGAGCATTGTATTCAATTCTGGTTGCCACAATACAGGAAGGATGTGGAGGCTTTGGAGAAGGTGCCCGAAGAGGTTTACCATGATGAGCTATATGAAGAGGCTCAAAAAACTCAGGTTGCTTTCTCTAGAGCACTGGAGGCTGAGGGGAGAACTGATAGAAGTCTATGAAATTAAGAGATGCATAATCAGGTTTGACAGTCAGAATCTTTTCCTCGGAATTAAAACGTCTAATACTAGAGGGTATGCATTTAAGGTGATAGAGGGAAAGTTCAAAGGAGATGCGAGGAGCAAGTTATTTTTCAGAGAGTGATGGGAATCTGGAATGAACTGCCAGGGGTGAGGTGGAGACAGATACGACATAGGCATTTTAGTAACCGTTAGATAAGCATATGAATATGCAAGGAATGGAGAGATTTGGATGAAGGGCAGTCAGAACGGATTAGTTTAATTTAGCATCATGTTCGGCACAACACTGTAGGCCAAAGGGCTGTACTGTTTTATGTTCTATAACCAGTTCTTACCAATTGAATGATTATAGGTGTTTATATTTTGGTATGTGGTTTGGTTCCACTTTGACATCCTATTTGGATATGTTTACTGATAACTTGTGATCAAGTACATTAAGCAAGATTTCCTCGACCGAAGAGTGATTATAATCTGACTTTAGTAGGTTTCTGCAGAACTCCTTTTGCTTCCATTATAATACGTACTATATCTTGCCAAAATTAAGCTTTGAGTGAGCCAAAATGCTCACTGCAGTGCAGTGCACGTGCATATAGAAATCTGAGAACTCCTTTGAAAGCGCAAAAGCAGAAATTGGGCAACCTACAGACACAACTGAACACAGGGAAAGATAGTGCAGGAAATCCCCTTCAAATCCAGTGATATTTGATAACTGGTACATCGATTTGAATACGGGGAGGGTGATGACTAATTGGAAGAATATAAAAGGGGCGGCACATTGGCTCATTGATTAACACTGCTGCCTCACAGCACCAGGGATCCAGGTTTGATTCCAGCCTTGAGGGACTGTCTGTGTGGGTTTCCTCCTACAATCCAAACGGTGGGCAGGTTAGGTGAATTGGCCATGCTAAGTTGCCCATTGTGTAGGTTGTTAGTCAGGGCTAAGTACAGGATAGGGGAATGGGTGTGGGTGGGTTATTCTTTGGAGGGCCAGTATGGACTATTTGGGCCGACCAGCCTGTTTCCACACAGTTAAGATTCTAATTCTAAAAAAAGTCCTGCTCATTGGGGAATTTGGTTGAATTCAATGACCCAGTTCCACTACTCTCTAGGGAAGAATATTTCACAGACTTTACAGCTCCATCAGGAGAAAAAAAAAATCCTCAAATCTACCTTAATAGGGAAGATCTCTTATTCTTAAATTGCATTCCTAGTTCAAGACTCTTCCTGAAGAAGAAACATCCTCCTGGCATCCAACTTATCAAGCCATCTCAGGATTTTACATGTTGCAGTAAAATCACCTCTCATTCTTCTAAACACCAATGCGTACAAGATAAATTATGTAATCTTTCTTCATAAGGTCGACATCCCAGCGATGAGCTGAGTGAAGTTTCGAATCATAGAATGCCGACAGTGTGGAAGTTCTCTGAACTGTTTCTAGTGCAATTATATTCTCCTTCAAATAAGGTGACAAAAAATGTTCACAGAATCCCAGGTGGGGTCTCAATAAGATCCTTCAAAGCCACAGAAAAATATCTTGGCTTTATGCTCCATTCCCCTCATATCTTCCCGGTCAACTCATGCCCCTCTATCTATTCCCATGACTCCTTATCGCCCCATGGCAACTAATGCCTCCTGCCCAACCTGAGCTCCCTCAAACCTGCATGCCCCATTTCATTTACTTTCACAATATGCAGAACCAATGAGCTATTTGGTAACAATAGCAAATGTACTACTGTTAAAATAGTGTTTTAGAAAACAAACTATAAACTTATAAACATGTCGAACAGAAGGACCAAAGTATCAAGAACAGAGGCTTCAAACATTTCACACCTCTTCGTCTTAATGAAAATCATAGTTAGATATTGACAGAAGAAATCACAGAAAAAGCTAATGACGACATAAAATTGACAAGTAGACAACAGTTTGTTTTATGTTGTCTAAACAAAACCAACTATTTTTATCTTTTTAGAATGCTGTGCTCAGTCAAGCATGTATGATGAGAACATCCAATTCAATGGCAAAAGTTCACGTATTGATCCTCACTATAGCACATTCATCAAAAGCATAGGTGCATATATTCTCAAACACACATATTAATTAGAAATTATCAATGTGCGAGTACCATTGTTACATCAATTGAAATGACTCAAGGCAAAGGCCAACCATTTCAGAACTTGCAACGAGCAATTAATCACGAGCAATAATTTGCCAACGATGCTCATATATTCATACTGAAGCAAAACAAAAGTGACCTGGAGTGATTTCACCGAGTCCCAATTTGATCTGTAATCCTTTAAAACCCAGCATGCACACAAACATTATGAAACATTGGATAATCAGCCATATTTTATGGTGAAGATTCCAGTTGGTGTGGGGATGAAAGCACCAGAAGGAGGAAAGATTTTTGACCGAGCAGCCCATTGTTCATCCTCACATGTGCAGACATTTTGTTGAATGACAGCTGATGGAATCTATTGATCAAGATCCAAAAAGACAGCTCATGAATTAATTCCCAGGCAGCGGATTCAGAATGTTCAGTGATAGGATTGGTGTTACTTGGTGAACATGACCATATAGACAACACTGTTTTCTCATCACCCTAAAATAACTTATATAAAGCACTATCTAAAGTTTGATAATTGCTGATTGGAAAGTTATTATAGAGATATCCAATATAAGAGTTCAGCAGACTCAAGACTGCGGATACGCATTCTGTTTTCTTGGGCAGTCTGACCTCATAGACTGGACTGCACTTCCTTCTCTCTCCATAGGTCAGCTTGGAAAATCCCTAGTGACAAACCCTTTGCTGTCAACAAAATAGGCTAAGAGAAAATAATTACTGGCACAAATGTTCATGAGAATCAAAATACCAGCTGCAAAAATAAACCAATAGATCCCTGAAAGTGTTTACCGAACTTTTCTTCAGTATCAGAGACTGATTTAATCTGCAAAGCTTCCTGGGATATTCTCCTCCTCAACTGTCTCCGGCTTTATTAGACATACTTGAAAGTCAATGGACAGGTGCTTCCTAACCCCATTTAAACTGTAGTTTCAGACACTTGCTTCTAGTTCAACCAGAATATTAAGGATGGTCCCCCAAACAAGGAAGTAATCTGATTATTTAGATTTTCTCACTTTTACCAACTTCTAATGAGGCAATCAAAAGCTAAATAATACTCAAGAAGCTTGACAACATCCAGGACAAAGCAGTCCACTTAATCAGCACCACATCTACGAAAATTCAGTCACTCCACCACTGAAGGTCATGAGCATCAGTGTGTATCCACAAGAATATAATGCACATATTCACCATAAATCCTTGGACAACACCTTCTAAGTGCATGACCATTACCACCTAGAAGGGCAAGGGAAACAGATATATAGGAACACCAGCATGTGCAAGTTCCCCTTCAAGTGTGTTACCATCCTGACTTGGCAATATATTGCTGTTCCTTCACTGTTACTGGGTCAAAATCCTGGAATTCACTCCCAAACAGCATTGTGGGTCTACCTATAAAGTTGGCTTAAAAAGATACCTTTACACTGCCCTTTCAGGTGCAACGAAGAATGAGCAATATTTGCTGGCTTAAATATGTACAAGATATGGTTATGCCTGTAATTTGGGTAAATAAACAAAAATATTGGCCCATTTAATAATTTTAAAAGGATGAGTAAAGTACAATAAAAATTCAATATGAGTTTTAAACGAAGAGTACTACTTCTCAAGGAAAGCTATTAAATATAATTGTTAAAGCTCCCATTATAGAAACTCTCTCTTTATTTCAGTCTTTGAATACAAAAACAAAGATGAGAATAGTTCATAAGTTCTTTTGCAATAATACATACCTATCTTCAATCTTCCTGTTTAAACTCTTAATGGTGGACCCTCCTTTGTGTTCCTTGTGAGTTCCCTTCTCTTCTTTCAATTTCTGTTTAAAAGTATAGTTTGTGTTTAATAATTATTCTAAAAGCCTTATAATTTGGTTTCATGTTGCCCCCACCGCAAGCCATCACCCCCACCACTCTGACTCACTCAATATTCTTCCTCACCTCAAGCCTAAATCGCCTCTTATTCAGTGACTGTGTTCTCTGATTTCAGATATCACCACCAGAGAAAATATTTTCCTGCATCTACTCTGTTGAGACCTGTAAAAATGTTTATACTTCACTGAAATCACCACTCATTCTTCTAAACTCTATACAATACCAGTTCAGTCCTCCCACATAATACTGTCATCCAAGGATTCATTTGATGAATCTGTATTGTTTTCCCTTTGTGATAAATATTTCCTTCCTTGGGTAAGGAGACCAAACCTTGATACACCATTCCAGGTACCATCTGACTAAGGTTTTACAGCAAGACTTCTTAGAATAAAGACCAATATACATTTGCCCAGAAAACTGCTTGCTGCATCTGTATGTTAATTTATCATGACTTATGAACAAAAGTTCCTTTGAACATCAACATTTATCAATCTCTGACCTTTTAAGAAATATTTTGAATTTATTTTTCTCACCGTGGTAGATAACTCCATAAATTTCTACATTAATTTCCACATAATGCTATGTTCTTACCCACTCGATTAACATATTTAAATCCCTATGAAGCTCTGTTGCTTTCTCCCCAGAACTCATTTTCCACCTAGTTCTATGTAATCATCAATCTGGCCAATTTTACATTTGGTTCTCACAGCCAAATGATTGATATAATTTGTGAAAGCAGGGACCCAAAGACTTGAAAATCCAATAGTAAACAGTACGCCAACCTGAAAATGACCCATTTATTCTTAATTTCTACTGTTTACCCATGGACTGATTCCTAATCCATGTCAATAGTTTATATTACCTCAAATTCCATGTGCTCTAATTGGTTTACAAACCTCATGTGGAACTTTCTTGAAAAACTTCTTAAAATCCAGTGGTTACCCCACACCTACTCTCATATTTTCAAGTTGGGGGAGGTGGTGACATTGTGGCAGCATCATTACACTAACAATCCAGAAGCCCAGGTTAATGTCATCAGACATGGGTTTGAATCCCACCATGGCAGATGATGAAATCTGAATTCCATAAAATCTCTGGAACTAAAAATGTTAGCCTCATGATGACCATGATTCTGTTACATCAACATTTTCTAAGTATCTTGTGATAGTATTCATCACATGCCTTCATTAGTTGGAGCATTGAGTCTAGGAGTTGGCAAGTCATGTTCAAGAAATGTAAGTCTTTAGTTAAGCCATGGTTGGAGTACTGCTATGGTCACAACAGGACAGGAAAGATGTGGAGAGAGTGCAAAAGTAGTTAACAAGAATATTGCCTGGATTGGAATGTATTAGCTATAAGGACACGTTGGACAAACATAGATTGTTTTCGCTAGAGCATCACAGGCTAAAGGGCAACCTGGCAGAAATATATAAAGAGAGAGAGTTGTTAATATGAATGTTGGTCCCTTGGAAGATGAAACCGGAGAGTTAATAGTGGAGAGCACTGAGATGGCACAGATGCTGAATTAATGCTTTGCTTCAGTTTTCACAGTGGAGGACAACAGTTGGCACAGGCAAGTCAAAAGCAATAGATAAAGGTAGAATTTGGAACAAACATTGACAGGTAAAGAGTACTAAGGAAATTATTAGGATTGAGGATAGACAAGTCCCTCAGGCCTGGATGACCTACATCTTATCATATTAAAGGAAGTTACAGTGGAGATAATAGATCCACTGGTTACAATATTCCAAAATTACCTACACACGGGTAAGGTTCCAGTGGATTTGAAATGACCTTATTCAAAAAGGGAGGGTGGCAAAATGTGGGAAACTACAGACCAGTTAATTTTAAATCTGTTGTTGGGAAAGTGTTAGAATCAATGATCAAGGAAGCAATATCAGGACATTTGGAAAGTCAAAATGCTATCCATCAGAGTCAGCACGGTTTTAGGAAGGACAAGTAAGGTTCGATTAATTTGCAAGAGTTCTTCAATAATGTAGCAAGCAAGGTGAATAATGGGGATGCTGCAGATGTAATTTCTCTGGACTTCTAGAAGCTGTTTAATAAGGTGCTGTACAAAAGGTTAACTTAAGGTTGGTTCATATGGGATTAGCCTGGATAGATGAGAGTCGGGATAATTTTTTTTCTGAATGGCAAGACGTAAATACTGGGGTGCAACAGGTTTGGTCCTTGGACCCCAGTGATTTACAATCTACATTAACGACTTGGATACAGGGATAGAAGACTACAGCCAAATTTGCAGATGACACAAAAATAGGTGGGACGGTAAATTGCACTGAGGAAATAAAAATCTTACAAATGGATATAGATAGGTTAGGAGAGTCAGCTAAAACGTGAATTTAAAGTGGATCAGTGAGAGGTCATGCATTTGGGTTGTAAAAATGGAAAGGTGCTCTATTATCTTAATGGGCAGAGACTTCAGGGTGCTCTGGTGCAGAGAGATTTTGATGCATTTGTTCATGAGTCACAGCAAACTAGCATGCAGGTACAGCAGATAATAAAGAAAGCGAATAGAATGGCTTTTATATAAAGGTAACAAAGTATTAGCAAGTTTTGAGCAGATTTGTAGCTCAGTTTGAGGTTTTGGATGTAGGTTTGTTCGCTGAGCTGGAAAGTTCGTTTCCAGAAGTTTCATTATCATACTATCATCTATACAGTGTAATCAAAAACACCAGGTACCCAATATGTCCGCCGATTTCTCAGCAACAAACCCCAACAAGCAGACAAAACATGTCGAGAAACCCGAGCCATTCTCCATACATCAGAGACACCTCAGAAATGACTGTTCAGACCCACTAAAACAGCAGCTAATGAACTTGAAAGACTCTATACAGACAACAAGCAAAACTAATGTCATTCACAAAATACAGTGCAAGGACTGTAACAAACATTACATTGGACAAACAAGCAGAAAACAGGATACATGAACATCAACTAGCCACAAAAAGATAAGACACACTGTCACAAGTATCCTTACATACAGATGAGGAAGGATACCACTTTGGACTGGGACAACACATCCATGCTAGGACAAGCCAAACAGAGACATGTACGAGAATTCCTTGAAGCATGGCATTCCAACCAGAACTCTATCAACAATTGTATTGACTTGGATCCCATTTATCACCCCCTGAGAAAAAGAACAGAAAATTACACCACCAACCCAAGGAACCCAAAACACATAAATAAAAAGCGGGCCATGCCACCAGTGCTTCATCCGGAGGCTTACTGATGATGTTGGAGTAAAAAGTGAGGTCTGCAGATGCTGGAAATCAGAGCTGAAAATGTGTTGCTGGTTAAAGCACAGCAGGTTAGGCAGCATCCAAGGAACAGGAAATTCGACGTTTCGGGCCAGAGCCCTTCATCAGGAATGAGGAGAGGGTGCCAGGCAGGCTAAGATACTGATGATGTTACCTAGTATGGTGATTGAACATTTGAAAATACTTCATTGAACATAATGAAGTATTGTTGCAATAATACAAGTTACTGGCGAGACCGTACCTGAATATTGTGCACAGTTTTGGTCCCTTTATTTGAGGAAAGATGTAATGGCATTGGAGGCAGTTCAGAGGAGGATCATTAGATTGATCCCAGAGATGAGGGATTTGTTGTATGAAAAGAGACTGAACAGGTTAGACCTATAGTCTCTGGAATTGAGAAGAATGAGGGGAAATCAAATGGAGGTATTCAAGATGATAAAACATATGGATAAAACACTCATGGAGCAGACACTTCCTCTTGTGGGGAAATCTACAATGAGATGTCATAGTCTTAGGATAAGGGGTAGCAAATTAAAACAGCGTTGAAGAGAAACTACTTCTCCCAATGGATTGTGAATCTATGAAATTCGTTACCCCAAAGTGTGGTGGATGCCGGGACAGTGAGTAAATTTAAGGAGGAGTCAGACAGATTTTTAATTGGTAATGTGTTGAAGGAATATGGAGAGAAGGCAGAATATGGGGGTGAGGAGCAGATCAGCCATTACTGAATGGCAGGCAATCTTGATGGGCCGGATGGCCCTAATTCTGCTTCTATATCTTATGAACTTACGAACTGTGCAAACAGATGTTAATAGCATGATTGTTGGCACAGACATGTTGAGTTGAAGGGCCTGTCCTATTTTAGCATTTTCTCTACTACTGTTGTCAAACCTGTATTTCCATGTTTTCTTGCTCCTGTCTTCTTTAAATAATGGCATTACATCGCTATCTACCATTTTACAGGATTCACTGCATAATCTACAAAATTTTGGAGGATGATTATGAATCTCTTCCAATGCTCTTGGAAGTAGCTTTTCAGATTGAGGGTATTTATGAATTTCTAGTCCCATCAATGTCTGGTTTGTTTTTTTTACTTATACCTACCTTCCTGAGAAGCAGGGATCTTTCCTTTTGTTTGTCAATATTGACATCATCAATGTAAACGTCTCTGACAAAGAACTGATATAACAGTATCTGAAACCTAATTTCTGAAAAGAACATGGTTTGTTATTTTCTTCTCACTTGGGAGCAAGTAGCTGATTAAATGTAATGTCAAGAAGTTTGAGATGATGCACTTTTGGTAGACGTGACAACAAGAGACAATACAATTCATAATTAACAGCAGTTCTATTAAGTGTGTAGTCTGCCAGAATGAAGAGACCTGGAGGTGTATCTGAATCTATATCCGAAGGTAGGAAAACAGTACTACGTTCCAGCTGCAATTTGAATGATCAAATTATCAGATGTGGAGCAAAACACTACTTTATTCACACACTATATCCAAAATACAACAGAAGAAATAAGAAATTGGAATAATTTAACTCTAATGGAAAACTTAACAGAATACTAACATGCAAGAACTGTAAAAAACATTACATCGGACAAACAAGCAGGAAACTTGCCACCAGAATACATGAACACCAAAAGACACGACCCACTATCATTAGTTTCCATACATACAGACAAAGAAGGACCTCACTTTGACTGGGACAACACACACATCCTAGAACACGTGAAACAAAGACACGCATGAGAATTCCTAGAGGCCTGGCATTCTAACCTGAACTCCATCAATAAACACATCGATTTAGACCCCATTTACCTTTCCTTGAAAAAAAGAATTCAAAATGGCATCATCCACCTTAAGAAATCGAGACTATAAATAGAGAGGTGGGACATACCACCAGCACTTCACTGGAGACTCTCACTGTTGACATTACCTAGTCATGATGACAAAACATCTGAAAACAAACCTTCCAGTTCAGCGAGCTAACTTACATCCATCTCATTGGCCAGAGCCACAAATCTTCTCAAAAATATTTAGTTTACAACCTTATCACTTTAGGATTTCCCTATCCCCAATTTCTATCCCTCACTAACTGAAATTGAGCTTGCAATAGCCCAAGTCATATTCCTGGGTCATGTTATTCAACATGGACAGATAGCTCCACGAGATATGAAAACAAAGGTTATTGGGGAGTTTTTCATATCATCAATGAGGGAAATACTACAATTCTTGAGATTGAGGGTTTTTTTGGTCAGAAGTTCATACCACATTTTAGCAGTGTAGTTGTTCTGCTGACTGACTTATTGAAGAAGTGCAGAAAATCTCAATGGATGGAGGAACGTGAGATGGCAATTAATAGCCTTAAAGCTGTGTTAGCCACACCTAATTATGCAAAAACCATTCAAGGTAGCTGTCGATGTGAATAATGAGAGTATCAGTGCTGTACTCTTGCAAGACAACGAGATAGAAATACCTATTGGGTATTTTTCCAGAAAATTGACTAATCATCAACAGAAATATTGATGAGAAACATTATTGAGAAGGAGACCTTGAGCTTGGTGTTGACATTGCAACATTTCAACTATTACATAGCCAGTAATGTATTTGAGACAATTGTACATACAGATTATAACCACTTGAACGTTTTGGAAAATATTAGGATAAACATTTCAAATTGTTTAGATGGAGCTTATTATTAGTCATTCAATTTGAAGTTATGTATGTGGCAGGATAAGAGAATGCAGTTGCTAATGCATTGTTGCAACTTTGATGAAGCAAGACAGAGGCACTCGGTGGTGGGGAAGAAAACAGACTAAAATGGACTATATTAGTGAGGTGCTTTGCAAGGTTTCAGTCAATATAATATATGTAATGTAATGTACTAATTGTGTAAGGCTAAAGGTTTTTTTAAAAATGAAGTCATGTTTGTATATCTGTCCATGTTGAATAACGTGGCCCAGGAATATGACTTGGGCTTTTGCAAATTCACTGTTCATCGGGTTTACCACCAACCTGCTTCCCAAAGTCAGTCAACAATTCTGATAGATGGTCCAAATGTTTCTTCCTCATGTGACTAAAGGTCACCAGGATGTCGATGTACAGTTTGAAAGGTGTATTTTGTGGTAGTTTCTTTTAAGAGGAAGATTGAACAAGAATTGTAGAGCTATCTGTGGTAACATAAACAGCTTGTGAGGCCTTCATTTTTTTAAAGTTGGAACAATAGAAGCAATCTGAATAGGTGTGCCCAGCTCTCACAGACCAGGATTTCTAATTTTTTTCAGCATTTAGGTTCAGCAGAGGCCAGAGCAAGCCTCTGCTGAAAAAGCAGAAGATATTTTTTCCTTAACACAATTATAGCTAGATTATGTTTCGCTTTGCATCTGGGTTATGTGAGGCAAATCTATTTTCTTAATTGACTTTTTGACAAAAGATATGTATGCGATATTACTTTTTGGAACAGCTAATTAGTCATAGTTAAAGTGTCTATTATTGTTAAGTTACTCCAAGTTCTTCTTTCTTTTGTTGCTTTTTAACCTCAATGTTTGAATAAATCGTGTTTTGCTTAACGTCGAGTAGCTTGACCAGCAAAATTGCATCTGGAACACAGCATTTTTCATTTACCTTTAAAATAAGAAAAAGGTTTTAGACAACCTTCTTAAACTATTTTGAGGAAGTCTGATCTAATCCATAACAATGGTTCGTTTTTTTTAAGGGGGAGGTGTGACAATACTGTGGCTTTAAGATGTGTATTTTGTCTTTTTTTTGAAGAGGTGTTTTAAGACAGAGGTAGAGAGCTATCTATTGAAAGTCCATAAAGTAAACAGTTTGTGAGGTCTTGGGGATTTTTTAAAGTAGGAAGAATAGAAATAACCTGAATGGTTGGGATAAGCTCCAATAGAACCATGACTTTTAGAATTTTTTCAGTAGCAGCTGTTAGAGTCTTAAATGGATGTGGAAGCTGTTTTTCCTCTCTCTGTTACAGATAAAAGCTGGGAGTTCTCTTCCTGCTGCTAGAAGTACATGAGACAGAATCTGTTTTACTGGAATTGTCTTTGTTAAGGACGTGTTTATGGAATGTTACTATATTGGAAAAATTACTATTTAGTAGTTAAATAATCTATTATTGTGTTAACTTTTGAATAGAGTTGTTATTCTAATTTCTTCTTTCTTTTGTTGTAATTTAAGTGTAGTATATGAATAAAGTGTGTTTTGCTTATATTTGGTTGTTTGACCAATTGAATTGCATCCGGAACGCAACATCCGACACGTGCCTTTAAAATAAGAAAACATTTGGGTCTAGGCTATATTCTTAACAGATTTAGAGGGATTTTAGTATGATCCATAACACTTTCAATCTCTACATCCAAGGCATTAACATAGATTATAAATTGTTGGAGCCTCAAGGACTAAATCCTTTTGCTGACCAAACAGCCAGTGCTGTGCCAATCTTTTTTCCCAGCAAATGTATTACCCCAAACCCCATGTGTTCCTAACTGGTATATTAACCTTTTTTGCAGTACCTTATCAATTGCCTTCTAGAAATCCAATAATACTGCATCTAAAGAACATTCCTTATCCACTTTTCTTGTTATATCCTCAAACAACTCACGCAAATTAGTCAAACATGATTTACCCTTCATAAAACCATGATGTTCTGTTTTTTGACTTTGTAAATTCAAAAATATGTTAAACTATAGTTTCCTACTTTCTGTCGTCCTCCCTTTTTGAATAAGGGCTTATAACAGTAGATTTCGGAATTTTGGAAGGTGACAACCAATCTATCCAGTAAATCTGCTGTCACTTACCTTAAGACCCTAGAATGTAGGCGATCAAGCCCTGTAGACTTGCCTGGCTTTTCCCAATAGTTTGCTCAGTAGTTTATCATTAATAATGGTAATTAGTTTGAAATGCCTTCTTTAGTATATGTATTTTTTTAAAAATTCATTCGTGGGATGTGATCATCCTATCTGGCCAGCATTTATTGCCCATTCCTAGTTGTCCTAGGGAAGGCGGTTGTGAGCAGCCTTCTTGAACTACTGCAGTCCACGTGCTGTTGGCTGACCCATAATCCAAGGATTTTGATGTGGCGACAGTGAAGAAATAGCAATATCTTTCCAAGTCAGGACAGTTTGTGGTTTGAAGGGGAAACTGCAGATGATGGTGTTCCCATGTAACTGCACCCATGCATCTCTTGTACTCTAGATGGAAGTGGTTGCATGGTTGGAAGGTGCTGTCAAAATATTATTGATGAATTTCTGCATTGCATCTTTTAGATCATACACAATACTGCTGTTGAGCACTGAAGGTAGAGGGACTGGATATTTATGGATGTGGTGTCAATCAAGCAGGCTGCTTTGTCCTGGAAGGTGTGAAGCTTCTTGTTGGGCTGCACTCATCCAAGTAAATAAGGAGCATCCATCACATTCCTGACTTGTGCATTGCAGATGATGTGTATCGCTCGCCGCAGTATTTCTAGCCTCCGACCTGCTCTTGTAGCCACTGTATTTATGGGGGCAAATTCTGTTGAGTTTCTAGTCAATGTCATCCCAAGTGGGTAATTCAGTGATGGCAACATCATTGGATATCAAAGATGGTGATTAGATTATCTCTGCCTGGCATTTTTGTAGTGCGAATCTTACTTGGCACATGTCACCTCAAGCCAGGTTATTGTCTAGATCATGTTGCATTTGAACACTGGCTTTTCGGTGTTCGAAGAGATGCAAATGCTGCTGCACACTACAATCATCGGTAAACTTATGACGTTATGATGGAGAGAAGCAGCTGAAGATGGTTGGGCCGAGGACACTACCCTGATAAACTCCTGCAGAAATGTCCTAGAGATGAGATGTCTGACCTCCAGCAATACAGCCATCTTCCAATGTGCCAGGTATGATTCCAAACAGTGGAAAGTTTGTCCCCTAAATCCCACTGATTCCAGTTTAGCTACAGCTCCTTGATGCCACAGTCGAATGTGACCTTTGTGTCAATGACCGTTACTCTTACCTCACGCCTTGAATTTTGTCCATTTTAGAACCACGGCTATAATGTGGTCAGGAGCACAATGGCCCTGGTAAAACCAAACTGGGTGTCAGTGAGCAAGTTATTGTTGAGTAGGTGTGGCCATAGTATTGGTGATGACACCATCCCTCATTTTACTATGATTAAGAGTAGAATGATGGGCAGTAATTTGCTGTATTATATGTGTCCGGATTTTTATGTATAAGAGAAATCTGGACAATTTTCCATATTGTTTTTCAGATGCTTCAACACTAGTGCCAGAATGTTGTCAGATATCCATAATCTTTGCACTACCCATTGCCTCCGACCATTTCATGTTAAGTGAATTGAATTGGCTGAAACCTGGTTCCTGTAATGAAGGGGACCACTGGAGGAGGCTAACATCAAACATCTATATCACAGTTCTAGCTAAAGGTTTTTGTGCATGTTTCAGCCTGTTTCCTGTGGAGACAGCACAACTTGCATACCGAATAACACAAGCAGAAGTTAACAGACAGAGCTATGTAAACCTACAACCAATGGATCAGATCTAAGCTCTAGTGCTCTACTGCCACACCCAATCACAAATGGTGGTGGACAATTAAATGACTCACTGGAGGAGGAGGCTCCACAAATATCCTATTGGTCAATAACAAACGAGCCCAACACATTGGCACAAAAAATGCAGCTGAAGCATTTGTAACATCTTTCAGCCAGAAGTGCCAAGTCCATCACAGTCTCCTCCAATGATCACCACCATTACAGATACCACTCTTCAGTCAATTCGATTCATATCACATTCTCTCAAGAAGCAATTAGAGACAGTGGATAGTGCAAAAGCTATGGGCCCTGACAATATTCCAGCAATGGTACTAAACGCTTGTGCTCCAGAACTTGCTGCTCCCCTAGCCAAACTCTTCCAGTATAGTTACAACACTAGCATCTACTTGACAATATGAAAAATTGCCTAAGTATGTCTTGCACATAAAGAGTTGGATAAATCCAACCTAGCCCTTTACCGCCCCATCACTCTACTTTCAATTATGAGTAAAGTGAGGGAAGGTGTCATCAACAGTGCTATCAAGCAGCACCTTGCTCAGCAATCATCTGCTAACTGAAGTGTAGTTTGGGTCCTGACTTAATTACAACCTTAGTCCAAACATGGACAAAAGAGAAGAGAAAGAGAGCCCTTGAGATTAAGGCTGCATTCGATTGAGTGTGGCATCAATGATGCCTAGTAAAACTGGAATCAATGGGTATCAGGAAACAAACTCACTAATGGTTGGAAGTCATATCTAGCACACAGGAAGATGATCCTTGTTGTTGCAGATCAGTCATCGCAGTGCCAGGCTATGTCTGCAGGAGTTCCTCAGGGTAGTGTCCTCAGCCCAACCATCTTCAGCCACTTTATCAACAACCCTCCCACCATCAGAAGGTCAGAAGGGGGAATGTTCAAAAATGATTGTGCAATGTTGAGCACCATTCACAACTCCTCAGATACAAAAACATCCAATCCAACTCAACAAGGTCTGGACAATTTCCAGGCTTGGACTGGCAAATGGCAAGGAACATTCACGTCACACAAATGCCACGCTACGAACATCACCAATAAGAGACAATGTAACTACCATCCCTTGACATTAGTGTCAAGATAGAGTGGTGCTAGAAAAGCACACGTCAAGCAGCATCCGAGGAGCAGGAAAATCTACGTTTCGGGCAGGAGCCCTTCAACAGGTTTTCTGCTTCTCGAATGCTGCCTGACCTACTGTGCTTTTCCAGCACCACTCTAATCTTCAGCATCTGCACTCCTCACTTTCGCCTATGCAATGGTGTCAGACCATTGCTACCAGACCTGCTGAATTTTTCCAGGAAATTCTGTTTCTCATAGAATCCCTAGAGTGTGGAAACCAACCATTTGCCCCAACAAGTCCATACCGATCCTCCAAAGAGTAACCCACCCTGACCTGTTCCTCAATTACTCTATATTTCCCTCAACATCTTTCAGCCAGAAGTGCCAAGTGGATAATCCATCGCAGTCTCCTCCAATGATCACCACCATTACAGATACCACTCTTCAGCCAATTCCATTCATATCACATTCTCTCAAGAACCAATTAGAGACAGTGGATAGTGCAAAAGCTATGGGCCCTGACAATATTCCAGCAATGGTACTAAACGTTTGTGCTCCAGAAACCTACACATCACTGAACACTATGAGCAATTTAGCATGGCCAAACCACCTAACCTGCACATTTTTGGACTGTGGGAGGAAACCCATGCAAACACAGGGAGAATGTGCAAACTCCACACAGACAATCACCCGAGGCTGAAATCAAATCTGGTTCCCTGGCGCTGTGAGGAATCACTGAGCCACCGTGCCACTAAGACCAACTCTCTCCTCATGCCTATGTAAATGCCTTTAAGACTAGTGTGGGTTTCTCGTTATCAAGCTGAGTTTGAAATTCCAGCATGTTACAATCCTCCCTAGAGGATTCATTACTATTACATCATTAATTAATTTCATCTCATTGCACAACACTAAATACAAATTATCCTGCTTGGTTTGGCTCCCCCACACTTTGCTTGAAGAAACAATCTCTTACTCTTGCCAATTTAATTCATTTAATCCAAATGCATTTTAAAATTATTATTCCCTGATTTCTCCTGTGTCCTTCTGTGGGACTACTGTTCCGGGACCTAAGATTATCCCACCAGGGATTTTCTTTACCTTACTATTTCTTATTTGCATCCTCAATGACTCCACGTCTTAATCTCCAGTGCCAAAATAATTTCACACTTCAGTATTGATCTTTTCTTTTTATGAACAAATCTATACCACCCCCCCACCCCCTCACTTTTCCATTATGCCTATTCTTCCAAAACAGAGTACCTTTGCATATTCAACTTCCAGACCTCATCTTCTCGTAACCACATCTCAGTAATCAGCATGAAATCATAGCCATTTTTCTCTCATTGTGCTTATAGCACACTAACTTTATGATATGACATTCAGACACCAAGTTTTTAGATTTGTCCGGTTATCAATTCTTCTGACTCTTGCACAACTCCTTGGTTCACACACTCTGTCACTTCCTTTCATTTCATGGTAACTATCAGCCTCATCATTAACTTGCACTTCTAACTTCTCTTTAGTCTTTAATTGTTTTAATTTCCCATGTAACTGAATTTTCCTCCTCCCCCACACATTTGGTTACTTGAAAGCCTAATCTACAGTCTTACTTATGCTACTCACCTGGCCTCTGACATTGAGTTTAGCCTCAGAGAATATCTTGGCCGAATTCAACCACTCATCTTGCCATAGCTCAACTCACTCAGAGCCTAATAAGATTTTGTTCAATATTTCTATGGTAGCTAAATGCGTGAACACACACATGAGTAATAGGGAGAGCAAAAGATTGCAAACTGATATAGATACCTTGTAATGATTTGGCTGGTGGAGTACAATATGGAAAAACATCAGCTTGTTCATTACGGCAAGAACTGTGGAGTAGCAAATTGCAAGGTGATCTGGGTGTTCTATTGCATGAGTCACAAAAAAATCTATTCACAGGTACAACACTTATTTATTCCCACATTAAGGAAGAATGGCATCTTATGCTTTCATTACACCAAGTGGGTAGCTACGAAAAGTTAGATCAACTTAAGGATGAAGGAGGGAATTTATGCGTGGAGCCACAGAAACTGGGTGAGGTCATTATGAGTACTTTGCATCAGTATTCACTGAGAAGGCCATGGATGACTGCAAGAGTAGGAAGGAGTATGTTGATATTCTAGGGCACGTTGATATTAAAGGAGGTGGTAGTGTTGAAAAATATTAAAGTAGACAAATTCCCAGGTCCCGATGGGATCTATTCCAGGATACTGAGGGAGGCAAGGAAGCAGATTGCTGGGGCCTTGATAGAGATTTTTGTAACCTCTTTATCCACAGGCGAGACCCCAGAATACTGGAGAATGGTCAATTAAATGCTGTTCCCTTGCTGATGAGAGACAACAGGAATAATGCAGGAAATTATAGGCCAGTGAGTCTTACATCAGTAATAAGGGAAAGTATTGGAAAAGGTTCTTAGAGACCGTATTAACACGGATTTCCAGAAGAATGGACATATTAGAGACAGTCAGCATGGCCTCTTGCAGGGAGGTCTTGTCTTGCAAATTTGAGGCTTTTGGAAGATGTGACAGATGACTGAAGAGGGCAGGGTAATGAATATTGTCTACATGGACTTTACTAAAACATTTGACAAACCTCATGATAGGTTAGTCCAGAAGATTAAGTTACATGGGATCTATGAGTTGATAAATTGGATAGAAAATTGGCTTGGTAAAAGACAGACAGTGGTTGTGGAAAGGGTTTTTTCCCCCTGACTACGGGTTTGTGACCAGTGGTGCTCTGCAAGGATCAGTACTGGAACCTCTGTTGTTTGTAATTTACATTAACAATTTGAATATAAAACTTTAGGTCAAGTTAAGTTTGGACATGACCCGAAAATTCATAGAATTGTGGATAGTGAAGAAGATTGTCAAAAGATGCAGCATGATCAGTTGGAAAGTTGGGCGGAGCAATGCCAGATGGTGTTTAATCCAAACATGTGTGACATTAGTTTTGGGAGGTGAAATGCAAGAGGAGCAATACAGTAAATGGTGGGGCCCTTAGAATCATTGATATACAGAGAGATCTGGGGGTGCAAGTCCCCAACTCCCTGAAACTGGCAACATAAGTGGATAAGGAGGTAAACAAGGCACATGGATGCTTGACCTTCATCGGTCGGGACACTGAGTACAAAAATTGGCAAGCAACGGTGCAGCTATATAAAATCTTAGTATATAAAATTATAATAGACCCGGATAGGGTGAATAGTTTTTTTCCCAAGATGGAAATGTCAAATACTAAGAGGGGGATAGATTTAAGGTTGGGGGGGTAGGGGGAGAGAGAGTTTTAAAGGAGATGTGCAAATCAGAGGGTGGTAGGTGGCTGGAACGTGTGGCCAGAGGAGGTAGCAGAAGCAAGTAGGACAGAAAAATTTGATAGACAGACACATGAACAAGAAGAAAACAGAGGTATATGTACCATGTCCAGGCATGGAATCACATTTTAGAATGGCATCACTTTCAGCAGACATGATGGACAAAGGGCCTGTTCCTGTTATGTACTGTTCACTGTTCTAAAGCAATTGAACATATAAGTAAAGACGTTAGGTTTTAGTTACATACGGCATTGATGAGGCACATTTTGAATACTGTGTTGAGTTTTGGACTCCTTCTTTAAGGAAGGATGAAAATGTATCTGAGGCAGTTCTCAGAAAGTTTACAAAATTGAAACTTGATTTGAATACGTCATCTTATGAGGGAATGTTCAACAGGTTGCAATTCAGAAGAGGAGCAATTTTATTGAAGTATACAAGATTCTTAAGTGTCTTGTTAAGGTGGATTTGGAAATGAGTTTTACTTTTATGGGTCAGTACAGACTAGGGACTTTTTTTAAATTAGGGGTTGCCATTTTAGGACAGAAATGAGGGAAATTGCTTCTCTCAGAATGTCTTTAAAAACTATAAAACTATCTGTTTCAGTTGACAATATTCTTCCAAAATATTCTTTTCAATATTTTTAAGGCAAAGGTAGCTCAATTCTTATTTGACAAAGCAATCAAAGACTATAAAGGTAAATGGGAATGTGAGGAATGAAGATGGTATAGTAGTAATGTCCAATACCAGGCTACTGCTCTGTGGGCACAGATTCAAATATCACCATGGCAGATGGTGAAAGTAAATTCATAACAATTTGGATTAAAAATTTGCATAATGGTCAATATGCAACCACTGTAAATGGTTAAAAACTCTTCTGGTTCACTGATGTCCTTTATGTAAGGGAATCTGCCATTCTTTCCTGGTCAGGCCTACATTTTTCTCCAGATCTACATTGTGGGTGAAGCTTAACTGCCCCTAGGAAAAGAATGCTGGTCAACCTTCATTGGTCAGAACAATGAGTATCAGAGTTGGGAGGTCATGCTTCAGCCACCTTTAGAATACTGTGTATAATTCTGGTCACCTTTCTGGAAAGAATGTTGTTAAAACCTTCAGAGGATGCAGAAAAGATTTGCAAGGATTTGCCAGGACTGGAGGGCTGAGTTATAGAGAGAGCTGAAAAGGCTGGGGCTGTTTTCCCCTGAAGTGTCCGAGGCTGAGAGGTAACCTTATAGAAGTTTATAAAGTCATGAAGAGCATGGATAGGAGGATAGGATGAATAACCAAGGTCCTTTTCCAAGGGTGAGGGAGTCCAAAACGAGAGGACGTAGGTATAGTGACAGGGGAAAGATTTAAAAAGGAACTGAGGGGTAACTTTTTCACCTAGAGGGTGGTGTGTGTATAGAACAAGCTGCCAGAGGAAGTGCTGGTGGAACTACAACATTTAAAAGGCAGTTGAATGAATATCTGAATAGGAAGCGTTTTGAGGGATATGGGCAAAATGCTGGCAAATGGAACTAAGCCCGATTGGGATAGTGGTCAGTGCAGATGAGTTGGACCGAAGGGTCTGTTTCCGACGCTGTATGACTGTACGATTCTAAGAAGGGAGTTGACATCTGACCATCACTACCAGGGAAGGTCGTGGTAGTATTTTGTCCTTCCAGTTCTGGGGATCTCATTGTCCCATTGTATGGTGTGTTGCCACTGACACTGCAAATCAAACAGGCTTTCACCAAACTTAACCACAGAAACCAGGACATAATTTATGTCATAAATCTAATTTTTAACTTCTTTTTTCTCTTATGTTTCTTATTCCATGTCAAGTTGCGTTCTGAGATACTAAATGTTGTTGCTTGTTGTTATAGAAAAGTAACCTCTGGCATGCACAGCCAGCAATGAAAAGGCAAAAACCAAAAGCTGATAGGAACAATTGGAGAAAGGGAAGATGAAGAGGCTAGAGCAAGGGGTCAAAATTCTCACACATAGATTGAATGCAACAATCAGTGTTGCTGATAAGAAATCTAGACTGTTTAAGGAATAATTCATCTATAATCCTCATCATAATTATGAGTCTGACCTAGAACATGATATTTGCAGTGGATTGGCATGTGAAAACCAAAGTGAAAACAAAGGCCTTCTTCTATATATTAATAGCATAATTATCATCCTTAAGGGAACCATCTAACTCACTGAACATAGTTCAGGAGACAACAGCACATCAATACATTTGTTGAAAAACATCTGAATAAATAACAGCTCAGTTGAATCTCTAGGAAATCACTTTGATTTGTCTCAAGAAGAACAACTTTCTAAACCGACTGACAATAGAAATTTAATGTTTCAACCAATGCTAAAATGCAGATAGTGACACCAAAAATATATCCTATAATTTGGGGATTAAAATTGTTAATTAAAATATTTGTTGAATATTAACAATTAAGTGAATTGCTAAATGAAATCCTTTTGCTATAAGAAATATTTCATAAGATGACTTCAAAGAAACATGTTTACAGTTCAATTATTAGCTTTAATACCTATCTCATTCCGTTCGTTAATTTTAGGATGAATACCTATTGTTACGACATAAAATCAGGAATTCATATTTTTGACATTATATTTTAACTTTTGGCCCTTCGATTCCTAGATGTAGAAAAGAGAGCCCAGCTGGTAAAAGGGAGTGATTGTATGACTCCATACATTAATCTGTGACTCTGTATACTCCAACTGTACCAATGTTTTATACAGTTCCAGCATAACATCCCTGCTCTTAAACTCTATATCTTGGCTAATAAAGGCAAATATCCCATATGCCTTCTTAATCACTTTATCAGTTGTCCAAATATCGACGATATTGATCGATGATGCCCTCCACCGCATCTCCTCCACTTCCCGCTCCTCCGCCCTTGAGCCCCGCTCCTCCAACCGCCACCAAGACAGAACCCCACTGGTTCTCACCTATCACCCCACCAACCTCCGTATACAATGTATCATTCGCCGTCATTTCCGCCACCTCCAAACGGACCCCACCACCAGGGATATATTTCTCTCCCCTCCCCTATCAGCGTTCCGCAAAGACCACTCCCTTCGTGACTCCCTCGTCAGGTCCACACCCCCCACCAACCCAACCTCCACTCCCGGCACCTTCCCCTGCAACCGCAGGAAATGTAAAACTTGCGCCCACACCTCCTCCCTCACTTCCCTCCAAGGCCCCAAGGGATCATTCCATATCCGCCACAAGTTCACCTGTACCTCCACACACATCATCTATTGCATCCGCTGCACCCGATGTGGCCTCCTCTATATTGGAGAGACGGGCCGCTTACTTGCGAAACGCTTCAGAGAACATCTCTGGGATGCCCGGACCAACCAATCCAACCACCCCGTGGCTCAACACTTTAACTCTCCCTCCCACTCCACCGAGGACATGCAGGTCCTTGGACTCCTCCACCGGCAGAACATAACAAAACGACGGCTGGAGGAGGAGCGCCTCATCTTCCGCCTGGGAACCCTCCAACCACAAGGAATGAACTCAGATTTCTCCAGTTTCCTCATTTCCCCTCCCCCCACCTTGTCTCAGTCGGTTCCCTCAACTCAGCACCGCCCTCCTAACCTGCAATCTTCTTCCTGACCTCTCCGCCCCCACCCCACTCCGGCCTATCACCCTCACCTTGACCTCCTTCCACCTATCACATCTCCATCGCCCCTCCCCCAAGTCCCTCCTCCCTACCTTTTATCTTAGTCTGCTTGGCACTCTCTCCTCATTCCTGATGAAGGGCTTGTGCCCGAAACATCGAATTTCCTATTCCTTGGATACTGCCTGACCTGCTGTGCTTTAACCAGCAACACATTTTCAGCTCAGTCCAAATATCTTACCCAATATCTGTATGCGCACACCAAGGCCCCTCTGATCCTCAGTGCTTCCCAAGATTCTAACACTTATTATGTATTCCCTTGCCTTGTTTGTTCAGCCCAAATGCATCACATCACACTTGACTGAATTCCATTTCCCACTGATCAAACTATCTGACCAGCTCGCCTATATCCTCCTGTAGTCTAAGGCTATCCTTCTCACTAATTACCACACCACCAGCTTTTGTACAGTCTGCAAGCTCACTGATCAAGCCTCCGACCTTTAAATCTAAATCATTTACGTAAACCACAGAGTGGGACCCCAGTAGACACATACTTCCAGTCAGAAAACAGCCCTCAACCATCACCTTCTTCCTACCATTCAGCCTTTTTCTGGATCCAATTAGCCAAATATCCTGGGAACCAATGGACTATTATCTTTGCTATCAGTCGCCTACATAAGACCTTATCAAATACTTTAGTGAAATCCAAGTAGACTACATCAAATGCACTGCCGTCATCTACATACTCTGGATCAATGGTGCCGGTTTCCAACATCTGCAGTCATTGTTTTTACCTCGTCATCTACACACTGGTCACTTCTGAAAAATTCAATTAAATTTGCCAGACTTGATCTCCCTTTAATCAAAACATACTGACTATCCTTGATTAATCCATGCCTCACCAAGTGAAGATTAATTCTATGCTTCAGAATTGCTTCCAATAGCTCCCACTGGGGTTATACAGGCATAGAAATGTACAGCACAGAAACAGACCCTTCGGTCCAACCCGTCCATGCTGAACAGATATCCCAACCCAATCTAGTCTCACTTGCCAGCACCTGACCCATATCCCTCCAAACCCTTCCTATTCATATACCCATCGAAATACCTTTTAAATGTTGTAATTGTACCAGCCTCCACCACATCCTCTGGCAGCTCATTCCATACCCGTACCATCTCTGTGTGAAAAAGTTGCCCCTTAGGTCTCTTTTATATCTTTTCCCTCTCACCCTAAACCTATGCCCTCTAGTTCTGGACTCCACGACCCCAGAGAAAAGACTTTGTCTACCTACCCTATCCATGCCCCTCATAATTTTGTAAACCTCTATAAGGCTACCCCTCAGCCTCCAATGCTCCAGGAAAAACAGCCCCAGCCTGTTCAGCCTATCCCTATAGCTCAAATCCTCCAACCCTGGCAACCTTGTAAATCTTTTCTGAACCCTTCCGATAGGAAGGAGACCAGAATTGCACACAATATTCCAACAGTGGCCTAACCAATGTCCTCTACAGCCGCAGCATGACATCCCAACTCCTGTATTCAATAGTGTGACCAATAAAGGAAAGCAGACCAAATGCCTTCTTCATTATCCTATCTACCTGTGACTCCACTTTCAAGGAGCTATGGACCTGCACTTTAAGGTCTCTTTGTTCAGCAACACTCCCTAGGACCTTACCATTAAGTGTATAAGTCCTGCTAAGATTTGCTTTCCCAAAATGCAGCACCTCGCATTTATCTGAATTAAACTCCACCTGCCACTTCTCAGCCCATTGGCCCATCTGGTCAAGATCCTGTTGTAATCTGAGGTAAGCCTCTTCGCTGTCCACTATACCTCCAATTTTGGTGTCATCTGCAAACTGTACTAACTTATGCTTGCATCAAAAGCATTTATGTAAATGACAAAACGTAGAGGACCCAGCACCGATCCTTGTTGCACTCCATTGGTCGCAGGCCTCCAGTCTGAAAAACAACCCTCCACCACCACCCTCTGACTTCTACCTTTGAGCCAGTTCTGTATTTAAATGGCTAGTTCTCCCTGTATTCCCTGAGATCTAACCTTGCTAATTAGTCTCCCATGGGGAACCTTGTTGAACACTGTACTGAAGTCCATATAGATCATATCTACCGCTCTGTCCTCATCAATCCTTTTTTTTTACTTCTTCAAAAAAACTTAATCAAGTTTGTGAGACATGATTTCCCACACACAGAGCCATGTTGACTATCTCTAATCAGTCCTTGCCTTTCTAAATACATGTACATGTTAGACTGAATGGCTGGTAGCTTCCTGGCTTATCCCTTCCTTCCTTCTTGAATAGTGGTACCTCTGCAATCCTCTAGTATCTCTCTTGCAGCCTGAGAGGTATTGAAAACTGTTGTCAGTGCCTCTGCTATTTTATTGCTTGCTGCACTCAACAGTCTGGGATACATTTCATCTGGCCATAGAAATTTATCAATGTTTAAGCCTGCCAGACAACTCAGAACCTTCCCTCTGTAATTTATCTACTTATATCACAGTGCTTCTCCTTGATTTCCAAACCCAACTATACCTGTCCCTCTCACTGGTGAAGACCGACACAAAGTTTAATTTAAAACCCCATATACAGTCTCTGACGGCATGCACGAATTATCACTTAGGATCGTCCTTTATCTTCCCTCCCAGTATCTTTCCACGTCCCTTTTTGTTCTGGGAATTTCCTTTCTAAGCTGCCTCATGTACATTTTGTACTCCTCTTGAGCTTCTATAGCCAAAATGTGGCCAAGGTGGCAGCAGAGTAGCACGCTTTACCTTTTGAGAAGGGTCATAAATGCAGATTCCTGAAGGGCAGTCCCTCATGCTAGTACTGCAAACAAGTCCACTCTGCAAGGGAGTGGGTGTTTATCTAGCTGTAAAATGCAGCTTACCATTTGCTTAAAATCTCCACAAAGGCGAACTTTCAGACTTCACAATCGGTATGCCCATTCTGCAAACAGCACTGGTTTGACGATTCTTTTGCCTTCCAGCCTACTAATTTCTACCTCAACTTTTGCATAAGACAAAAGGCACTGGACAGACCTTGCAGAATTGCTTCCTGGTCAACATGCAAGGTGGTCTTTGGCTCCTTTTTGACAGCCCTTAGCCTTCCTGAGAAAATTCCAGATATTTTATTCGTATTTCACTCAGGCAACCATTTTCTAATTGAAAAATGTTCAGCCAATCTAGCTGACTCTTTCTCAACTAATTTCACCACATCAAGCTTGGGTCTGATCCTTTTACTACAATCAGTGATAACTGCACCAACTGCTTCTCATAGGAGGCCAGAACTGAAGTCATATCCTTGATCTGTAATGGCTCATTCACAGTCTGGCTGATGTCTTGTGAAAATTTAAGATTTGGAGTCCAGAGCAAATCTTGTTAAAGACTAGTTCTGCAATCACTGATACAGCTACATAGATATCGACCTCCATTTGAATTGGGTGCCAATTTAACCAGACAGTAATTTGGATTGGTCCAGACTTGGATATTGCTAAGAAACGTAATTATTTTAAACCAGATGTAGACGGACTTTCCAGGGTGTGCACTCTCCTCGTTAGCAGCCTTTGAGTTCTATGAAGCCTTATTCGATTCAGGCTTCATAGGGCTTCTCTGTTGTCTCCATTCCATATATTGGCATCAACTGCAAAGGCTTGCTGTCCCAGATTCTGAAGAACATTTTAGTCATTTGGCTGAGATTCAGCTTTGTTTTGGAGTTTTGCTGTGGGCTAACCTAGGGTCTTTGCTGCCTACATTCAAGTTGGACAGGTGAAGGTGTCCACTTCTATCAGGTTTCCCTGTAGCTCACTTGCTCTACTTACCACATTTTCTAATGCCAAAGCTCATTGTAGTGCCTGTTTGAAGTCCAGTTGGGGTTCAGCTAGAAGACACATGGTTATACCATTAATCCCACATACCAAACTGTCTCTCAGCATCTCATTCAGGGTTAACCCAAAATGACATACCTCTGTCAGTTGATGGAAAGCAAGAGTGAAGTAAGATAAGCCATTGCAGTCAGCAAGCAGGTGGGATATGGAATGGACTGCCTGGAAGTTGGTGAAGTCAAGTTCAATTGTAACAGTCAAGAGAACATTGAATAATTATTTTGATACAAGTAATGTGCAAGGGTCTGGGGGCAAAAGCAGGAGACTGGCACCAGGTAATGAAGCTCTGTTAATATGTCTGTGCAGGCATAGTGTGCCAAATGGCCGCCTTCTACATATTTGTGATTTCCTTCCACAATCATAGCTAGCTGTGACTTTCACCAAGTCTATCCTACATTTTGAAATTCTCCACCTAAATCTCTTTCCATTTCTCTTCACCATTAGGATACTTCTTTAACAAAGCTTTAAAACAATTCCCTTATACGTCCTCTTAATCTTGGATTTATTTTTTCCTTCCTCCATGAACATCTTCCTAAAGTTGTTACAGTTCCTTCTTAATCAGAAAATCCCAGTTTTATTGACAGGAGAATAAAATCATTTTAAAAAGTTAATATTTTTTCTTCATGAGTAAATTTTCATCTGACCTTTCTCTTTAAAGTAGAATTATCACTCCCTTAGGGAGTTTTCAGCAGAAAAAGTTTAAAATTTTAGAAGTAGAGAAATGCTGTTATTATTCTATACTAACCTTTCTCTGCATTTTACCAAGAAATTGTGATTCATCACATTCGGATCTAGAAAACAGAATGAAACAAAACAAATGTGGCACATAAAATAGTTTGCCTTCAGATAATTTCACCATTCCAGCCTTGTTCTGCCTATCATTGCTCAGATGCTACAGCAGTTCAGTCACTCCTTCCTCCATGGAGAAGGTGGTGCCTGTGATGAAGAGACAGTCCCAGAATAATCAGGGGTTGCTGGAGAGTCACCAACACCTACAATCCATCATCTACGCATTGGCCCTCAGAACAGAAGGCTGGGTAAGAGTGGGACAGGCACCATTCAGCCTAGTCCAAGTGCTTTCTCTTCACAAGCAGGAAGGACAATGCCAGGAGACAACCAGTCAGAGAAGGAACCATGCATAGGCCCCTTGACTGTCTCACTCAGGACACTATGGAGGTGGCTAGACGATCAACATCAAGATTATCCCACTCGATGACCCTTGAGTCTTTGTTGAGGAGGATTAATTTGCCTCAATCACCACCCCTGAGGTTGTCTGACCACACCTCTGTGCCAACAGAGTAGGCTCTCTGCAGCCCACCTACACAGCAAGTTAGCTCAGTGCAACAAGCTGGAGAAGGAGTGACAAGTGTGAGAAGTGCCCTTAGGGTGCAAACACTGTTTTGTAATTACAATAGTTTGTTTTGCACATACTGCTATGTTAATAGTTTTTTTTATTTTAAAAACTACTTTTTACAGTTTATTTGGTGATCTCCATTTTGGCTCTAGATGCTTAGTTTCTCAAAGCAGCACCAACCCTTTGCCATTAATGAGGTGCAATGGTTGATGGTGTTCAATGAGAGTCAAATACATCAAGTAGGAGCAGGGACCAACGCATGTCACTCCGATACCTTAGTCCCCAAATCCCCTTCACTGTTGCTTACTATTCAACTGATCGTGTGTGCAGCAGCATACAACTAAGTCTGCTTCCCAGCTGTAATGATGGCAGGTTGATGTAATTCAAACAGATGGTCGGTGTTGCAAGATGGTGAAGACAAGGTCACCTGCCACAGATTCAGTCTAATGGCTATGTCCTTTAAAATTCAACCAGTTTGGTCAGTAATGGTGTTGCTGAGCCATTCTTAGTGATGGACATTGAAGTCCCCCAACATAACCCCCACTTCCAACCTTCACTGCTTTCTCCTGGTGATGTTCAGCATGGACCAGGTCTGATTCATCAACTGATAGTGGGGTATGGGGAGAGTGTGTTAAGTACTGATCTGGAGGTTTCCTTTCCTATATGTTGGATCTTATGCCATGACAATTTATGTAGTATAGGGTCAATGTTGCAGATGCACAAAACCCACTTCTCTCTGTGTACCACTGCATCATGAACACTGGCTGTCTATCTTGCCAGTAGAATACAACATAAGCAGGTATGAGAAGCACTAAATCAGGCTGCTGCTTAATTAGTCAGATGGTTAGGTTTGTCAATTTTGGCACAATTCCTTCATGTTAGAAAGGAGAAATTTTCAGAATTGACATTGCTAGACATGCCATTCTTTAGTTGATTCTGGGTGGCTGTTCTGAGTTTGTTTTTTTTTCCTTAAACCTAAGATGTTTGATGCAATGGAATGATTTGCTAGACTATTTCAGAGTGGATTTTGCTGTCAACAACATTGCACTAGTTGAGTTTTAATGGACAGAACTGCAAGATTGGGTTGACAGCAGGTGACTTTGTCCTCACCAATCTGTTAATGGCAAATACATCTAGCCATGAGAGTAATGCTCAGTCTTTGTGAATACATAGAACATGGGCAGCACGGTGGCTCACAGCGCCACGGACCCAGGTTCGATTCCAGCCTCGGGCGACTGTCTGTGTGGAGGTTGCACATTCTCCCCATGTCTGCGTGGGTTTCCTCCGGGTGCTCCAGTTTCCTCCCACAATCTAAAGATGTACAGTTCAGATGGATTGGCCATGCTAAATTGCCCATAGTGTTAGGTTCATTAGTCAGAGGGAAATGGATCTGGGTGGATTACTCTACAGAGGGTCGGTGTGGACTTGTTGAGCCGAAGGGCCTGTTTCCACACTGTAGGGAATCTAATCCAATCAAAACACACATTACAGCGCCTTCGCCCTCAATGTTGCGCCGCTCTATGAAACCAATCTGAAGCCCTTCTAACCGATATTGTTACATTCTTGTCCATATGTCGATCCAGTGACCATTTAAATGCCCTTAAAGTTGGTGAGTCTACTACTGTTGCACACAGTGCATTCCACACCCCTCCTACTCTGAGTAAAATAACTACCTCTGACATCTGTCCTACATCTATCACCCCTCAATTTAAAGCTATGTCCCTCATGCTAGCCATCACCATCCAAGGAAAAAGACTCTCACTGTCCACTCAATCAAACCCTCTGATTATCTTTATATGTCTCAATTAAGTCACTTCTCAACCTTCTTCTCTCTAAAGAAAACAGCCTCAAGTCCCTCAGCCTTTCCTTGTAAGACCTTCCCTCCATTCGAGGCAACATCCTAGTAAATCTCCTCTAAACCCTTTCGAAAGCTTCCTTCCTATAATGTGTGCAGTTCTGGTCACCGCAATACTCCAAGTGCAGCCGCACCAGAGTTTTCGATAGCTGCAGCATGATTTCATGGTTCCGAGACGCAATTCCTGTACTAAAAAAAGCTAGCCTTCCTAACAATCCTATCAACCTGAGTGGCAACTTTGATGGATCGATGTACCTGACATCGAGATCTCTCTGCTCATAAACACTATCAAGCATCTTACCATTCACCGAGTATTCTGCATTTCTGTTACTCCTTCCAAAGTGAATCACCTCACATTTTTCTGCATGAAACTCCATGTGTCACCTGTCAGCCCAGCTCTGCAGCTTGTCTATGTCTCTGTATAACCTACAACATTCTTTGGCACTATCCACAACTGTACCGACCTTAGTGTCATCCGCAAATTTACTAACCCATCCTTCCACGCCCTCATCCAGGTCGTTTATAAAAATGTCAAAGAGCAGTGGACACAAAACAGATCCTTGCAGTACACCACTAGTAACTGATCTCCAGGATGAACATTTCCCATCAACCACCACCTTCTGTCTTCTTTCAGCTAGCCAATCTCTGATCCAAACCATTCTTTCACCTTCAATCCCATATCTCCGTATTTTGTGCAGTAGCTTACCCTAGAGAACCTTATCAAATGCTTTACTGAACTCCATATACACCCTCATCCACCTGTCTGGCCATCTGCTCAAAGAACTCAATAAAGTTTGTGAGGCATTCACAAAACCGTGCTGACTATCCCTAATCAACTTTATTCCTTTCTAGATGATTATAAATCCTATCTCTCCTAACCTTTTGCAACACTTTACCCACAACTGAAATAAGGCTCACTGGTCTATAATTAATAGGGTTGTCTCTACTCCCCCTCTTGAACAGGGGAACAACATTTGCTATCCTCCAGTCTTCTGGCACTATTCCAGTAGACAATCACAACAAAGATCAAAGCCAAAGGCTCAGTGGTCTCCTCCCAGGCTTTCCAGAGAATTCTAGGATAAATCCCATCCGGCCCTGGGACTTTATCCATTTTCACACTTCCCTGAATTTCTAACACCTCCTCCTTGTAAACCTCAATCCCATCTAGTCTAGCAGCCTGTTTCTCAGTACACTCCTCAACAACATTGTCTTTTCCAGTATGAATATTGACAAAACATACTCATTTAGCACTTCCCCATCTCTTCTGACTCCACACAACTTCCCACTAGTGTCCTTGATTGGCACTAATCTTATTCATACATTCTTTTATCCTTTATTTACCTATAGAAAGCTTTAGGGTTTCCCCGCTCCTATCCGCCAACAAATCCAAGATGAAGGACGGGAAAATTTTCTGACTGTAAAAGCTGCTTCTTTTTTGATGTATTTTAGGTGTTGGAGGTAATTTCCTCGAATTCCAGGAGCAGCAATTACTGTTTTATATGCTGTTGCATTATTTTGAAACTTTGGGAAAAAAAGTCAAAACAACAGCACTTTTAAAAGGGAAAAGAACAGACAAAGGAAGCACATGGTGAGGTCAGTGCAGGAGAGAAGGAGAGAAAGAAACTGACACTGCCTTTGCTGTTTGAATTCATGTATTGCTGGACATCGGAGTGCGTCTGGGAAAATTAACAAACAGTGAAATTCACAACTAATCTTGGAGGAAATGTTGAGTGAAGTTCACAGCGCAGATGCAGATAAGTGTATTGTTGTTTTAAATGTGATCTACAGAAAGTCTGCAGTCGTGAGTAGAGTGGGTTCTTTCTTGATTATATGTTTTTGGAGATATGAATCTTGACTAAACTTTAAAATATAAGCCATAACTATAAATTTAACCTGGGGTAGTGTTCATGGAGGAATAAGACAATGTTATTTTCTGGGTCTGTGGATTGTGAAGAAGCAAAAATGGTCTTTAGTAGAGTGATGTGGGAGTTTAAAGAGAGTTTAAGGATTACAGCAGATTATATCTGCCATAAATGCTGTTGATTGCGAATCTTATCAGGTTGAATGGATCGGTTGGAGAGACAGTTAGAAGCAATGAGGAATTTGCAACAACAACAGTATGTGATGGATGGCAGTTATAGGAAGGGGGGAAAGTCTCAGATACAGTCACATCGATGGGTTAACTCCAGGAAAGGTAAGAGAGGTTGGCACCTAGTGCAGGAGTCTTTTGTGGATATACCCATTTCAAACAGGTATGCTGTTTTGGAAAATGTAGGGAGTGATGGATTCACAGGGAACGTAGCACGAACAGCCAAGTTTCTGGTATTGAGACAGGCTCTAATGCAACGAGGAGTACGTCAGGTTCCAAGAGATCAATTGTGTTAGGGGATTCTCTAGTCCGAGGTACAGATAGATGTTTCGGTGGCCAGCAGCGGGAAATCAGAATGGTGTGTTGCTTCCCTGGTGCCAGGATCAAGGATATCTCAGAGAGGGTACAAAATGTTCTCACGGGGAAGAGGGGCCAGCAAGATGTCACTCTCCATATTGGAACCAATGACATAGGAAGGGAAAAGGTTGAGATTCTGAAGGGAGATTACAGAGAGTTAGGCAGGAATTTAAAAAGGAGGTCCTCAAGAGTAGTAATATCTGGATTACTCCCAGTGCTACAAGCTAGTGAGGGCAGGAGGTCATTGGAATCTCTTTTGGGGTACAAGTGACCTGTACAAGGAGGACAGATTGCACCTAAATTGGGAGTGTCTAATATACTGGCAGGGAAATTCGCTACACCTACTCGGGGGGATTTAAACGGGGGGGGGGGGACCCAGGGAGATAGTGAGGTAAGAGATCAATCTGAGACTGATACAGTTGAGAACAGAAGCGAGTCAAGCAGTCAGGGAAGACAGGGACAAGGTAGGACTGGTAAATTAAACTGCATTTATTTCAATGCAAGGGGCCTAACAGGGAAGGCAGACGAACTCAGGAAGTGGTTAGGAACATGGGACTGGTATATCATAGCGATTACAGAAACATGGCTCAGGGATGGACAGGACTGGCAGCTTAGTATTCCAGGATACAAATGCTACAGGAAGGGTAGAAAGGGAGGCAAGAGAAGAGGTGGAGTGGCGTTTTTGATCAGGGATTGCATTACAGCTGTGCTGAGGGAGGATATTCCTGGAAATACATCCAGGGAAGTTATTTGGGTGGAACTGATCACCTTATTGGGATTGCATATAGACCTCCTAATAGTTAGGGGGAAATTGAAAAACAAATTTGTAAGGAGATCTCAGCTATCTGTAAGAATAATAAGGTGATTATGGTAGGGGATTTTAAATTTCCAAACACAGACTTGGACTGCCATAGTGTTAAGGGTTTAGATGGAGAGGAATTTGTTAAGTGTGCACAAGAAAAATTCTGATTTAGTATGTGGATGTACCTACTAGAGAAGGTGCAAAATTTCACCTACTCTTGAGAAATAAAGCAGGCAGGTAACTGAGGTGTCAGTGGGGGAGCACTTTGGGGCCTGCAACCATAATTCTATTAGTTTTTAAAAGAGTGATGGAAAAGGACAGACCAGATCTAAAAGTTGAAGTTCTAAATTGGAGGAAGACCAATTTTGATGATATTAGGCAAGAACTTTTGAAAGCTGATTGGGGGCAGATGTTCGCAGGTAAAGGGACGGCTGGAAAATGGGAAGCCTTCAGAAATGAGATAATGAGATCCAGAGAAAGTATATTCCTGTCAGGGTGAAAGGAAAGGCTGGCAGGTATAAGGAATGCTGGATGACTAAAGAAATTGAGGGTTTGGTTAAGAAAAAGAAGGAAGCATATGTTAGGTATAGACAGGATAGTGAATTCTAAGTGAATCCTTAGAAGAGTGTAAAGGCAGTAGGAGTATACTTAGGAGGGAAATTAGGAGGGCAAAAAGAGGACATGAGATAGCTTTGGCAATTAGAATTAAGGAGAACGCAAAGGATTTTTACAAATATATTAAGGACAAAAGGGTAGGGAGAAAATAGGGCCCCTCTAAGATCAGCAAGGCAGCCTTTGTGTGGAGCCACAGAAAATGGGGGAGATACTAAACGAGTATTTTTGCATCAATATTTACTGTGGAAAAGGATATGGAAGTTATACACCATAGGGAAATAGATAGTGACACCTTACAAAATGTCCAAATTACAGAGGAGCAAGTGCTGGATGTCTTGAAACACATAAAGATGGATAAATCCCCAGGATCTGATCAGGAGTACCCAAGAACTCTATGGGAAGCTAGAGAAGTGATTGCTGGGTCTCTTACTGAGATATTTGTATCATCTATAGTCATAGGTGAGGTGCTGGAGACTGGAGGTTGGCTAACGTAGTGCCACTGTTTAAGAAGGGTGGTAAGGACAAGCCAGGGAATATAGACCAGTGAGCCTGACATTGGTGGTGGGCAAGTTGTTGGAGAGAATCCTGAGGGACAGGATGTACATGTATTTGGAAAGGAAAGGACTGATTAGGGATAGTCAATATGGCTTTGTGCGTGGAAATCATGTCTCACAAACTTGACTGAGTTTTTGAGGAAGTAACAAACATGATTGATGAGGGAAGAGCAGTAGATGTGATCTATATGGACTTCAGTAAGGCGTTCGACAAGGCTCCCCATGGGAGACTTATTAACAAAGGTTAGATCTCACGGAATACAGGGACAACTAGCCATTTGGATACAGAACTGGCTCAAAGGAAGAAGACAGAGGCCAGTGGTGGAGGGTTGTTCTTCAGACTGGAGGCCTGTGACCAGTGGAGTGCCACAAGGATCGGTGCTGGGTCCTCTACTTTTTGTCATTTATATAAATGATTTGGATGCGAACATAAGAGATACAGTTAGTAAGTTTGCAGATGACACCAAAATTGGAGGTGTAGTGGACAGCGAAGAGGGTTACCTCTGATTACAACAGGATCTGGACCAGATGGGCCAATAGGCTGAGAAGTGGCAGATGGAGTTTAATTCAGATAAATGCGAGGTGCTGCATTTTTGGAAAGCAAATTTTAGCAGGACTTATACACTTAATGGTAAGGTCCTAGGGAGTGTTGCTGAACAAAGAGACCTTAAAGTACAGGTTCATAGCTCCTTGAAAGTGGAGTAGTAGATAGATAGATAGGATAGTGAAGAAGGCGTTTGGTATGCTTTCATTTATTGGTCAGAGTATTGAATACAGCAGCTGGGAGCTGTACAGGACATTGGTTAGGCCACGGTTGGAATATTGCGTGCAATTCTGGTCTCCTTCCTATCGGAAAGATGTTGTGAAACTTGAAAGAGTTCATAAAAGATTTACAAGGATGTTGCAAGGGTTGGAGGATTTGAGCTATGGGGAGAGGCTGAACAGGCTGAGGCTATTTTCCCAAGAGTGTCAGAGGCTGAGGAGTGACCTTATAGAGGTTTACAAAATCATGAGGGGCATGGATAGGGTAAGCGGACAAAGTCTTCCCTGGGGTCGGGGAGTCCAGAACTAGAGGGCATAGGTTAAGGGTGAGAGAGGAAAGATATAAAAGAGACCTAAGGGGCAACCTTTTCACACAGAGGGTGTTTCGTGTATAGAATGAGCTGCCAGGGGAAGTGGTGAAGTTCGGTACAATTGCAACATTTAAAAGGCATTTGGATGGTATATGAATAGAAAGGGTTTGGAGGGATACGGGCCGGATGCTGGCAGGTGGGACTAGATTGGGTTGGAATGTCTGGTCAGCATGGACGGGTTGGACTGAAGGGTCTACTTCCATGCTGTACATCTTATGACTCAATAACATCTCATATCTCCTCCTCCCTCGACTTAGCTCTCTCTTTCGTTCTTTCCTGACTACCCTGTAACTCTCAATTGCCCTAACTGAGCCATCACATCTCATCCAAACATAAGCCTTCTTCTTCCTCTTGTCAAAAGATCCAACTTCCTTCGTCAACTCTGGCTCCTGATTTCGACAACTTCCTCCCTGCTTGACCGGTACATACTCATCAAGGACACACAGTAGCTGTTCCTTGAATAAACTCTATATTTTTATTGTGCCCATCCCCTGCACTTTTCTTCACCATCCAATGCATCCTAAATTTTGTCTAATCGCATCATAATTGCCTTTTTCCCAGCTGTAGCTCTTTCCCTCTGGTGTATGTCTGTACTTTTCCATTGCTAAGGTAAACATAGCTTAATTGTGGTGACTATCAAAGTGTTCACCTACCTTCAATCATCTTTGTTATCCTATCCTCTACATCTCTAGAAGCCTATAGAAAACTCCAAAGCGGGTAACCTTGTCTTTCCTGTTTCTTATCTCAGTCCATACTACCTCAGTTGACGAGTCTTCAAACATCTTTTCTGCAGCCATTATACTGTCCTCTTTTAAAAACTTCTCTGTTCTTACTGAATATTCTAAATCCTGGAACCTGCAACAATCATTCCTGTCCCTGCTTAACCCATGTCTCTGAAATGGCCACAACAGGTACTGACCCATACTGCGAGTTCACCTACCTTATTCTGATGCTCCTAGCGTTGAACCAACTTTTTGCTTACTGGTGCTCTCTTGTGACCCTGAAACCTTATTTTGGACCTCCCTACTCTCAACCTCCTCTATCCTCGAACTACAATTTAGGGTCCCATCCCCTGAATTAGTTTAAACCCACCCAAAGAACATTAGCAAATATTTATCACCCCACCAAGTCACATTGAGGATACCATCCATTGTGTTCTGTGGCAGTACCACCAGGCTGAAATGGGATGGATTTCAAACAGGCGAAAGTTTTCAAATAGACCTAGCAGCTGAAAACTGGACACTCATGACACACTATGAGCTATCAGCAGCAGTAGAATTATGTTCAACCACAATCTGTAATCTCAAGACCCTACTTTCCTACTCCTAATGTGCTGCCTGACCTGCTGTGCTTTTCCATATTACACTTTTCGAATCCAGTGACCTTTGTGTCATCTGCAATCTTACTAACCAACTATCTACACTTTCATCCAAATAATTTGTCTATATCAAAAACAGCAGAGGTCCCAGTACAGATCTCTGTTATAAATCTCCAGCTAGAAAAACACCCTACCACCATTACCCTCTGCGTCTTATGGGAAAGCCATACATGCAGATTTTTATTGAATTCATATTCCACCATCCATCATCTGTGGTGGGATTTGAACTCAGTCCCCAGAACATTAGCTGGGTCTGTGGATTAACGGCGAGTACACCACTGAGCCATCATCCTCCCCCAAAAGTTCTAAATCCAAAACAGCCAAGTTACCGTGGATGTCATGCATTTTAATTGTCTGGATGAGCATACCATGAGGAACCTTGTCCAAAGCCATACTAAAATCCATGCAGACAACATCCACTGCTCTACACTCAATGACCTTCATTTTCTCCCTGAAAAATTCAATCTAGTTCGTATTACATGACTTGCCCTGCAAAACATCATGCTGACTGTCCCTAATTAGGCCATGTGTTTCCAAGTGCATGTAAATCCTATCCCTTTGAACTTTCTCCAGTAGGTTCCCAATAACCAATCTGAGACTCAGTAGTCTATTGTTTCCTGGATTATCCCTATTTCCCTTCTTGAACAGAGGAACAACATTAGCTACTCGCCAGTCCACCAGGAACTCACTGGTGGCTAGCACGGATACAAAGATCTTGGTCAAGGCCCAGTCAATCTTCTCTCTTGCTTCTCTCAATAATCTGAAGCAGCTATCATTGGGTCCTGGGGACTTATCCACATTAATGCTCTTCAAGAGATCCAACACCACTTCTTTCTTGATCTCAAAATGCCCGATCATATTGGCATGCTCCAAATCCTTCTCCTAGGTGAATACCAACAGAAAGTACTCAGTTAGGATCTCGTTCTCGTCCTCTGCCTCCAAGTATAAGTTCTCTCTTTAACATTGAATTATCCTACCTTTTCCCTAGTGTACAGAATGTCATGGGATTCTCATAAACACTATTTGCCAAGGTCATTTCATGGCCTCCTGATTCCCTGCTCAAGTTCTTTCCTGCGTTTGTTATATTCCTTACATGCCCTGTCCAATTATGACTGCCTAAACCTTACATATGCTTCTTTTCCCTTTTGACTAAATTCACAACCTTCCTTGTTATCCAAAGAGTCGTGTATTTTTCCATCCTTGTCTTTCTTCCTTACATGAACATCCCAGTCCTGAATCTGATCTACAGCAGTGTAGTGGGGGAGCATTCAAAAAGGGGACAGTAGAGATCCAACACTATAGGGGGAAATACAGGAATAATAAATTCAGGGAACCCTAGACATCTAGGACAATTCAGGACTGATGAGGAAGAATAGAGTCCAAAGGGAACAATTCAACCATGCATGAGAGGAATATAGGAGATGCAAGAAGGAACTTAAGAAAGAACAAAATTAGAAGAACTAAGATGGAACATGAAAAAAGACTTGCAAACAGAATTAGATAAAATTCTAAGATGGTGGCAGAGCAGGATGCGACTGCCAGAGTTCATCTGCTCCATCCATTTCTTTCTCTCTTTTTATCTTCTCATGTTTCTTTTCTGATTTCTTCTCCTGAACTCAGCGCGGACTCGGCAAGGTATCCTCCCAGCATGGTGTGATGGCCTCCCAGCTTCAGCAACCCATGGTGGTTTTTTGGACCAGAATAGGAGTCTTTCAGCAGCTCATGATGGTGCCTGACAGCATGAGGCATTATCTCAGCCTGGCATCCAAAGTGGTCATTGCTGAGAGTGGGTCCCAGTGCCTACCAATGATCGGAGATGGCAGGTAGGTCCTGTATTCAGTTGCTGCAAGTAGGTCCTGCCCATGGATTCCTGAAGGGTTTATGCCCAAAACATCAATTCTCCTATTCCTTGGATGCTGCCTGACCTGCTGTGCTTTCTCCAGCATCACACTCTTGATTCTGATCTCCAGCATCTGCAGACCTCAGTTAGAATAGACTAGCATTCCTACAGTGTGGAAACAGGTCCTTTGGCCCAACAAGTCCACACCGACCCTCCGAACAGTAACCCACCCAGAACCATTGCCCTACCCTATATTTATCCTTGATCAATGGGCAATTTAGCATGGCCAACTCACCTAACCTATACCTCTTTGGATTGTGGTAGGAAACTGGAGCACCTAGAGGAAACCCACGCAGTCACAGGAAGAATGTGCAAACTCCACACAGACAGTCACTCAAGGCTGGAATCGAACCTGGGTCCCGGTGAGGTAGCAGTGCTAACCACTAAGCCACCATGCCGCCCCAACTTTCTCCTGGAAAATGGGATGAGGAAAGTTCAGTGAAGTTTTAACTGCTATGGACACAATGTTTTGAAATGTTTTTGCTGTTGACCTCTTTGAATCTATATAGAAACATACACTTTGCCTTTGTTGAAAGAAGCATATCAGGCCAGACAAACAAGGCCCACAGGAAACTTTTGCAAAGCCTGTTTACATGGTCTTATCAGTGCTTCTCTGTGGTTCAGGGCTCAAAGCACTATATTTCGCCAGTCTTGATGTTACCAATGTGGGCCATGAATTGAATGTATCTTCAACCTAAAGTAGAATTGAAAAGGGTGGTGTTAGAAAAGCATAGATCAGGCAGCATCTGAGGAGCAAGAGAATCAACGTTTCCAGCATAAACCCTTCATCAGGAATGCAGGGAGGGCAGTGAAGGAGGCTAAGAGATAAATAGAAGGGTGGGGGGAGAGGCTGGGGTAAGGTAGCTAGGAAAGCGATAGGTAGATGGAAGTGGGGGTGTGACAGGTCAGAGGGGGGGATGGAGTAGATAGGTCTCCAGCATCTGCAGTCCTCACTTCCACCCACAGTGGCCGAGCCTGACCTAGTGCCAGGAGCAATTTCTCTGCTGATCAGATCACATGATCCACAAACAGTGGTACAGAGGAGTCACTTATTCGAGTTACAAGCAGCCACAGCCATCGGCAACAAAGCAGAATGGATCAGCTGCAGAATATCAATTTCTGCTTCCAGGAGCTACTTCTTGAGCAACATGCCAAAGATATTTGATTGCCACTTTGATTCACTTAATCAGATCCAGGTAAGTAGAGAATAAAGACCTGTCAGTTTCTGTCTCCCATAGTACAGCCTCCACAAACCACAGACCCCGCTAGACAATTGCCCAGATTGATGAAGGTAGCTGAGAACTCTGCATGCCTTAGCAGTGACCATTCCAGTGCCTGAGTCAAGATCCTCTAAACCCCAAGTATGGGATAGTAACTATTCTTTCATTGTACCATCATAAAGCATCTCCGGATTTATTTAGCTAGGCTTCAATCACGAGTCCTCTAGCTTCATAAAATGCAATGTGTGAGCATGTGCTCTACACAAGTTCAGTCTATGTAAATCCCAGACTTCCAACCATAAAAATGATTTTTTTTTCACCAACGCCATCAATTTCAGAGTGCAATTCACATTATGCAGCAGAAATGAGAAGTTTTATCCTTCTTGCTTTGAAGAAAATGTTGTTGATGTTTAGAGCTCCGAGACACAGAGGAACAGATTCAGCCATGGCAAGCTCTTTGCCCGTTTTGCCAGAAATGAAAACTTCTTCCACCCCAGCATACCACAACCTGCACTTTCTCCAGTTAAGCTGAGGGCTGTTGAAGGCAAGTTTCTTGAAGGTAATGATTCCTCACTATGCACTCACCATCCTTTGATACTTTTTTACACCACCTTTGATTAATATCTGAGCTCTGAATCGTCCACCCGTCTTGTGTGCAGCCAAAACGTCTGTTCCATAGTGGTACTCACAACGTAGGGATGGAGAGAGATGAGTGTTAAAGGAGTTTGGTAGGAAGTTCAAAGCAAGACTTCGAATTGTAATCCTTCCTGTGCCATGTGGCAGTGAAGCTAGGAGTAAAGTTAAACAAGTTGCTAAAGAACTGGTATAGGAGAGAGAGCTTCAGGAGTGTAGATCATTGGGATGCCTTCTTGGCCAAGTAGAACCTGGACAAAAAGGACGGGTTGTACCCAATCTGCAGGGGCACCAATATCCTGGCAGTGAGGTTTCCTGGTGCCACTTGGGAGGGTTTAAAATAGTGTGGCAATGGGGTCAGAAACCAGAGCTGTAGGTCAGTAAGTGAAATGGCCAAGCAAAAGTTAGAGACTACGGCCAGTAAGACTAAGAGTGAGAACAGACAGGGAAAAGTTACTGAACACAGCAGGACTGGCAGTTTGATTTGAATTTTTTTGAACGTGAGGAATGTGACAGGTAAAACAGATGAAATTAGAGCTTGGATTAACACTTAAGCTATTGTAGCTATTACAGAGACTTAGTTAGTAGAGTGACAAGATGACAGCTTCATGTTCTGGGATTTGGATGTCTCTGGCAAAATAGAGAGGGATGTAAATGAGGTGGGGGAGTTTCATTATTGATAAAGGAGAAGAATATCACAGCTGTACTGAGAGACGATACCTAGGAGGGCTCATCCTGTGAGGCAATAGGAGTACAGTGCATGGATGGGTAGAGTGCAATTACTTTGATCATATTGTACTACAGGCCTCCTAACAGCCAGTGGGTGATAGAAAAACAGATAAGTGCCCAGATTATGGAAAAATATAAAAACAGAGTTGTCGTGGTGGGTGATTTTAACTTCGCCTATATTGACTGGGACTCACATAGTGCCAAGAGCTTGGATGGGGGGCATTTGCTAGGTGTGTCCAGGCTGTTTTTTTGAAATCTAGGGGCCATACTAGACCTGGTATTGGGCAATGAGCCTGGCCAGGTGATTGAAGTTGCAGTTGGGGTGTGTTTTTGGAGCAGTTACCATAATCCTGTAAGTTTTAAGTTATGGATAAGGACAAGAGTAATCCTTGGATCAAAGTATTAAAATGGAGGAAGGCCACAATGCCAGGAAGGAATTGAGGAATGTAGATTTGAAGAGGGAGTTTGAGGGTAAATCCACATCTGGCCTGTGGGAATCTCTCAAAGGCCAGTTAGTTAGAGTTCAGGACCAGCATATTCTAGTGAAAATTATGAAGGATGGTAAGATTTGGGAACCTTGTGACACCACCATCTTACCAGATCATAGGGACTGCTCTCTTATTAGAGAGAAACAACTGGTGGTGATTTAACCTGAGGGCCACCAGACCTCAGCGGAAGGAAGATGTTGAGAAGGAGAGTCCTTCATGGTAACCTCAAACCAGTGATGGGAATTGGGCCCACGCTGTTGGTATCACGCTGCTCTGCAAACCAGCAATCCAGCCAACTGAGCTAAGCAATTCCTTAGCTTAGTCAAAAAATAAAAAAAGAGACACACGTAAGATTTAGGAAACTGAAGAAAAACAGAAACTTTGAAAAATAAAAAGACAGCAAGAAAGAACTCAAACAAGGAATCAGGGGAACTAAAAGAGGCGTTTGACAAACAGAATTAAGGAAAGTCCAGAGGAATTTATACATATTTAAGGAGCAAGAGGAAGGCGAGAGAGATGATAGGTCCATTCAAGGATAAGGGATGGAGTTTATGCATGCAGCCAGATCAACTGGGTGAATTCTTTAATGTATATTTTGCATCATACTCACAAAGTAGAAGGACATGGTGGATTAAGAGTCACAGGAAGAGAGTGTTGATATTCCACTGCACTTCAGTATCAAAATAGGAGGTGGTGTTGGAAGTTTTGAATAGTATTAAGTTTGACAAGTAGCCTCATGGAATTTAACCACAATGATGAGGGAGGCAGGGGAGTAAATTTCTGGGGCATTGTATGAAATCTTTGTACCCTCTTTAGTCACAGGAGAGGTCCCAAAGGACTGGAGAATAGCCAGTGTCATTCCTTTGTTTAAGAAGGGCAACAGGAATAATCTGGCAAATTACAGGCCAGTGAGCCTTATGTCAGTGTTAGGGAAATTATTAGAACCCAATTTCTTCGGGATAGAATTTACTTACATTTGGAAAAATATGGAGTTATTGGCATAAACAGTTGACTTTGTGCAGGGAAGATAGTGTTTCACAAACTTTATTGAGGTTTTTGAGGAAGTGACAAAGATGATTAATGATGGCATTCCTTTCCCATCTTCGAAGAAGGGCTCATGCCCGAAACGTCGATTCTCCTGCTCCTTGGATGCTGCCTGACCTGCTGCGCTTTTCCAGCCTTACATTTTTAGCTTTCCCATCTTCAGGCAAGCTGTAGTGTGTTGCGCCCATATGTTTTTGCAAGGTTTGTAGCTCAGGTTGAGGTTTAGGATGTAGGTTTGCTCGCTGAGCTGTAGGTTTGATATCCAGACGTTTCATTACCTGGCTTCACTTGGAGGTCGCCACTAGCTAGGTAATGTTACCTAACCAGGTAATGAAATATCTGAAACCTACAGCTCAGCGAGCAAACCTACACCCCATGATTGATGATGGCAGGGTGGTAGATGTTGTCTATATGGTCTTTAGCAAGGACTTTGATAAGGTCCCCCATGGCAGGCTGCGACAAAAGATAGGATAGGATCTGTGGTGAGCTGGTAAGACAGAAACTAAGAACTGGCTTGGTCGTAGAACACATAGGGTAATGGTGTGAAGATCTGTGACCATTGATGTTCTGAAGGGTTCAGTGCTGAGGCTTCTGTTGTTTGTGGTGCACATACATAAATGATTTGGAGGAGAATGTAGGTGGCCGGATTAATAAGTTTACATAAGGATCAGTCATAGTGAGAAAGATTGATAGAGGATATAGCAGGATATAGATCAGTAAGAGACTTGAGTGCAGAAAAGGGAGATGCTGTTTATTCAAGAAAATGCGAGATTTAGGAGAAATAATGTAGGAGGGAAGTATACAGAGTCAGAACTCTTGATAGCATCAACAAACAGAGGGACCTAGCCATGCAGGTCCACAGTTACCTAACAGTGGCAACATAGATGAATAAGGTGGGCAAGAAGTCATATAGATTCACAGATTCATACAGTGCAGAAAAAGGTGCTTCAGCCCATCGAGTCTGCGCTGACAATGACCACTAAAAGTGTACTAATCTGAAATTCCGGTGCTTAATCCATATCCCTGACAATCCCAATACCTTTTTTTGGAAAGGTTGTAAGGTGTTATGAAGATGTGGGTGTACTGCACCTTTAAGAAAGTTAAAAGCTAATAGAACTACCTGGCAGTACCAAGTGTTCTCAACAAGATATAATGTAGCATGTGGTCTAGCAGTTAGGGCAGCTGGTTGCCTGGAGACAAAAACAAATTCGAATTTAGATTAGATTACCTACAGTGTAGAAACAGGCCCTTCGGCCCAACGACCCTCTGAAGAGTAACCCACTTCCCTCTGACTAACGTATCTAATACTGTAGGTAATTTAGCACGGCCAATCCACCTAACCTGCACATCTTTGGACTGTGGGAGGAAACTGGAGCATCCGGAGAAAACCCACGCAGACATGGGGAGAATGTGCAAACACCACACAGTCCCCCAAGGCTGGAATCAAACCCGGGTCCCTGGCGCTGTGAGGCTGCAGTGCTAACCACTGAGCCACCGTGCCACCCATGTGGATAAGGTGGGCCAAACAGTTTAAATTATACCTCAAAATACCAACCTCCAATCAAGTTCAAATTGAGTATATTGACAATCTTAAAAGCAATTAACACAGTCCAATGCTTTGGGGACATAAGACCAGGAAACATTGAACAGTTGGGAGGAGAACTGCCACACCAACAACATGGAGAGGCTGCCCAAAAAGTAACTCTCTTAGAGATACCTTCATTGATCTGTGACTTGTGAAGCATAATCCCTAAGAAGACAACAATAAGATCTAAATAGAAGATTCAATAGACAATGATGGACAATCGACAATAGGTGTAGGAGTAGGCCATTTAGCCCTTCAAGCCAGCATCACCATTCATTATGATCATGGCTGATCATCCACAATCAGTATCCTGTTCCTGCCTTATCCCCAAAACCCTTGATTCCACTATCTTTAAGAGCTCTATTCATCTCTTTCTTGAAAGTATCCAAAGACTTCACCTCCACTGCCTTCTGGGGCAGAGTATTCCATATATCCACCACTCTCTGGGTGAAGAAATTTCTCCTCAACTCTGTTCTAAATGGCTTACCCCTTATTTTTGAACTGTGTCCTCTGGTTCTGGACTCACCCATCAGCAAAAACATGCTTCCTGCCTCCAGAATGTCCAATCCTTTAATAATCTTATACGTCTCAATCAGATCCCTTCTTATCCTTCTAAACTCAAGCATATATAAGCCCAATCGCTCCAGTCTTTTAACATATGATAGTCCCGCCATTCCGGGAATTGACCTTGTGAACGTACGCTGCACTCACTCAATAGTCAGAATGTCCTTTCTCAAATTTGGAGACCAAAACTGCACACAATACTCCAGGTGCAGTCTCATCTGGGCCCTGTACAGCTGAAGGAACTCTTTGCTCCTATACTCAATTCCTCTTGTTATGAAGGTTAGCATGCCATTAGCTTTCTTCACTGCCTGCTGTAACTGTATGCTTCCTTTCATTGACTGATGTACAAGAATACTTAGATCTTGTTGTACTTCCCCTTTACCTAACTTGACTCCATTTAGGTAATAATCTGCCTTCCTGTTTTTGCCACCAAAGTGGATAACTACACATTTATCCACATTAAACTGCATCTGTTCAATCTGTCATGCATCCTCCTCACATTTCACCCGGCCACCCAGGGCTGGCTGGCTGGTTTTGAAAACTTGATTTTTTGGTAAATCTGAATCAGGGGGTTCATCGGATTAGTATTACAGAAGAGAAGTATATGGAAGTAGTAGTATTATGGGGCGGTACAGTTGCTCAGTGGTTAGCACTGCTACCTCAGAGCACCAGTGACCCCTGTTTAATTCCAACCACAGGTGACTATCTGTATGGAGTTTGCACATTCTCCTCGTGTCTGCATGGGTTTCCTCTGGGTGCTCTGGTTTCCTCCCATAGTCCGAAGATGTGCAGGTCAGGTGAACTGGCCAAACTAAATTGCCCATAGTGTGAGGCGCATTAGTCAGGGGGAAATGGGTCTGGGTGGGTTACTCTTTGGAGAGTTGGTTTGGACTTCTTGGACTAAATGGCCTGTTTCCACACTGTAGGGAATCTAATCTAATCAAAAGGGAAGGTAAAAGATAGGTTAGCAAAAGGAGTTATAAATAGTTGTTAGAATTATTCTCTGTTATACTTTAAGAAATAAAGTTGTTAATTTTTACTTTAAATAGTTCTCGGTTTCTCAAATTTTCACAGATTACTGCAAGGGATAAACCTTTTAAATGAAGCAGGAGTGTTTACACCTTGTCATAACAAAGGTTTCCAGCTCCACTATCTTACCAGGCAGTGCATTCCAGATTTCCACCTCTTGCTAAGTGAAGAAGTTATTTTCCAAAATCTCCTCTGAATCTCCTGTCCCTTACCCTAAAATTATGCCGCCTCATGACTGAACAGTCAAACAAGGGCAACAGTTGCTCTCTATTCACCCTGTCCATACTCCTCAACTTTATACCCCTCTCAGTCTTCTTTGCTCTAAAGAAAACAATTTAAGCCTATCTAGTCTCTCCTTATAGCTCAATTTTTCCATCCCAGGCAACATCCTGGTGAATCTCCTTTGTAGTCCATCTAGTGATATCACATCTTTCCTATCATGAGGCATGCAAAACTGCACACAGTACTCCAGATGTGGTCTGACCAAAGAACTGTACAACTCCAGGATTAGCTCCTTGCTCTTATACTCTGTACCATGACTGATGAAAGCGGGTGCCCTATATGTCTTAACTATTGTCTTCCAATGGTAGAAAGGGAGGACTGCACATGATGGGGATCAGAGTCAAGAAGTGTGGCACTGGAAAAGCACAGCAAGTCAGGCAGTATGTGAGGAGCAGGAGAGTTGATGTTTTGGTCTTAGACGTTTCATCAGACATCATTTCATCGTCATGTGCTCTGCTGACTTCAGGGCACTGTGAATAATTGCCCAAGATCCCGCTGTTCCTCTAAGCTACCCAGTGTCCTGAAATTTATTAAATACTCCCTCATCTTGTTTTATCTTCCAAAGTGTATCACCACACACTTATCACGGTTAAATACCATTTGCCATTGCTCTGCCCTCTGACCAATCCATCTATATTTTCCTGTAACCTACAAGCATCTTCTTCACTATTAATCAATCTACCAATCTTGGAAAGAGCAAATTACTGCAGATGCTGGATTCTGCACTAAAAACAAAAAAAAAAGCTGGAAACCACAGCAGATCAGGCTGCATTTGTAGAGAGTGAGCAAGCTAATGTTTCTAGTCTAGATGACTCTTCATCAGAGCCAATCTTGGTGTTATCTACAAATTTGCTCAATATTCTCCTGACATTTTCATCTAATACCATTTATATACATACAAAACAATAACAGTCCCAGTCCTGATCGTTGTGGTATATCAAAGGACTCTGGCCTCCAGTCACTCAAACACTACCACTAACCTTTGTGACATTTTACTAAGCCAGTTTCTGATCCATTCGCCAGGTTTCCCTCAATTCCATGTGCTTTAACCTTCTCAATCAGTCTCCCCATGGGACCTTGTCAAAAGCTTTACTAAAATCCAAATAAACTATATCAACTGAACTTCCCTCATCCACACACTTGATCACATCTTACAAAAAATTTTAACAAATTTCTTAAGCATCACCTCCCTCTGACAAAACCATGCTGACTATATCTAATTAATCCATGCCTTTCTAAGGGCGTATTAATTTGCTCTTTCAGAATTTTCTCCCTGATGTGAGACTCACCAGTCTGTAATTTCTTGCTTCATTTCTATCACTTTTCTTGATTAAGTGGAACCACAATAGCTGTCCTCCAGTCCTTTGGCATTTACCCCTGTGGTCAGAGAGGAATTAAAAACTTGTGTCACAGCCCCTGCAATTTCCTACCTTGCCTCCTATAGCAGGCTGGGATGCAATTTACCCAGGTCAGGGGATTTGTCTGTTTTTAAGCCTGACAGAGCCTGCAATACTTCCCCATTTCCTATGTCAACCTGCACAAGTTCCTTACAGTCCCTTTTCCTGAATTCCTTACTTACATTCTCCTTTTCTGGAATGAAGACCAAAAAGAAGTATTTAGGCAACATCCTGCAACTTCACACATAGGTTGCCCCTTTGTCCCTAATGACTCTTTCCCTGGTTACCCACTTCCCTTTAATGTACTTATAAAATACATATGGCATGCTTGCATTATTGGTCAGGGCATAGAGTTCAAAAATTAGTGAGTCATGTTGAAACTTTAGTTGTATACAGCTTTAGTTAGGCTATATCTGGAATAGTTTGTATATTTCTGGTGCTATACTAGCAAAAGGATATGGAGGCTTGGAATAGTTTACCTGGATATTGCATGGTTTGGAAGGTATTATTTGAGGTCAGATTGAACAAACTCTTCAATGTTCAAGGCCCCAAACAATTTTCAAATGAAGCATTGATTTACTTGTACTTTTTCAATTTAATCTACCAAATTCACTGCTTACTTTGTAGTGTTCTTTACATTGACAAAATGAACCGTCTCACTCCCAAGCTAACATTTCCCTCCTGCACCGAATACACAGATCCAATGAAGGTCATAACAGGAACTCCACCTTAGGCACTTTAGAGTCTCTAGGACTCAGCAATGAATTTAACAACAGTTTCACACACCCCTCCCCAAATAATATACGTATCTTGTTATGCCTTGTTGTCAGCTTGATGGACCCACTTTGTCCTTTTAATCCTGGACATTTATTTCTGTGTCACTCCTCTCCCATCAATAGCATTCCCTTTGTCTTTTGCTCTGGGCACCCTCCCCAAATTTTCAAGACACTCCTCCTTCTTTGTCAGCAGTGTACGGTCACAATTTTCCAACTCTTTCTGTTCTGAGGAGGAGTCATATTGAACTTGGAACGTTAACCTGGTTCCACTCGCTAGACAAATGACGAGACCTCCTGAGTTGCCCTGTACTGTTTTGTACACTGAAAGCAGTTCAGAGAGGGTTCACTGGGATGATCCCTGCTCAACCCTTATGAGCAAGGGTTGAACAGGTTGGGACTCCACTCATTGGATTTTAGAAAATGACAGGTGATCTCATTGAAACATATAGGATTCTATAGGAGCTTGAAAGGATAAACGCTCAGAGATGTTTTCCCTCATGCAAGGGGACGACATAGTCTGAGAATAAAGTGGTGCAAATTTAAGACTGAGATGTGGAGGAATTTCTTCCCTCAGAGAGTTGTCTTTGGAACTCCTTGCTACATAGGGCTCTGGGGATAGACTTCTTGTATACATTTAAGGAAAAGGCAGATAGAATCTTGAACAATCGTGGACTCATGGTCTACCGGAGAAGAGCAGGGAAGCAGACATAAGGAATATTTGATCAGACATGGTCATAGAGATGTACAGCACGGAAACAGACCCTTTGGTTCAACCTGGTACAGTTATGATGTGGAGGAGCCAAATAAACCTGTTTGGACTATAACCTGACATCATGTCATTTTTAATGAGGTATACATAAGTAAGTTTGCAGATGACACCAAAATTGGAGGTGTAGTGGACAGCGAAGAGGGTTACCTCAGATTACAACAGGATCTGGACCAGATTAGCCAATGGGCTGAGAAGTGGCAGATGGAGTTTAGTTCAGATAAATGCGAAGTGCTTCATTTTGGGAAAGCAAATCTTAGCAGGACTTATACACTTAATGGTAAGGTCCTAGGGAGTGTTGCTGAACAAAGAGACCTTGGAGTGCAGGTTCTTAGCTCCTTGAAAGTGGAGTCGCAGGTAGATAGGATAGTGAAGAAGGCGTTTGGTGTGCTTTCCTTTATCAGTCAGGGTATTGAGTATAGGAGTTGGGAGGCCACTGTTGGAATATCGTGTGAAATTCTGCTTTCCTTCCTATCAGAAAGGTGTTCTGAAACTTGAAAGGGTTCAGAAAAGATTTACAAGGATGTTGCCAGGTTTGGAGGATTTGAGCTATGGGGAGAGACTGAACAGGCTGGGCTGCTTTCCCTGGAGCGTCGGAGGCTGAGGGGTGACCTTATAGGGGTATACAAAATTATGAGGGACATGGATAGTGTAAATAGACAAAGTCTTTCCCTGGAGTCAGGAAACCCAGAACTAGAGGGCTTAGGTTTAAGGTGAGAGGGGAAAGATAGAAAAGGGCAACTTTTTCATGCAGAGGGTGGTACATGTATGGAATGAGCTGCCAAAGAAAGTGGTGGAGGCTAGTACAATTGCAACATTTAAAAGGCATTTGGATGGGGATATGAACAGGAAAGGTTTGGAGGGATATGGGCCGAGTGCTGGCAGGTGGGACTAGATTGGGTTGAGATATCTGATCAGTGTGGATGGGTTGGACCAAAGGGTCTGTTTCTGTGCTGTACATCTCTATGACTCTATGACCCTATAAAAACAAGCAAAACGAAGGTCATTTAGAAAATACCTTGTAACAACTGTAACAAACTCTACATTGGACAAACAGGCAGAAAACTACTCACTAGGATACATGAACATCAACTAGCCACAAAAAGACATGATCTGATATCACGAGAATCCTTATACACAAATGCAGAAGGATACCACATTGACTGGGACAACACATCCATTCTAGGACAAGCCAGAGATATGCACAAGAATTCCTAGAAGCATGTGATTCGAACTGGAACTCTACCGACAAACACATTAATTTAGATCCCATCCATCTCACTGACAAAAAGAACAGGAACTGACATCAATACAGGAAATGACATCACCAACCAAAGGAAATCTAAACACAACAATAGCAAGCGGGACATAACACAAGCGCATAACCAGAAGCTCACTGATGATGTTACCTAATATGGTGGCAAAACATCTAAAAATGAACCTTCCAGCTCAGTGAGCAAGCTTGCATCCACAATATGGATATTTTTCAAGATGCCACCATCTATTTATCCACATTCTATATCTTCCATGTCCTTCTCCATAGTAAACACTGATGCAAAATACTCATTTAGCATTTCCCCCTTCTCCTGTGCTTCCACACATAGGCTGCCAAGCTGATATTTGAGCGGTCCTATTCTCTCCCTAGTTACCCTTTTGTGCTTAATGTATTTATAAAATCCCTTTGGATCCTCCTTAACCCTATTTGTCAAAGCTACTTCATGTCCCCTTTTTGCGCCCCTGATTTCCCTCTGAAGCATACTCTTACTGCCTTTTTACAGTTCTAAGGTTCACTTGATCTCTACTGTCTGTAACTCACATATGCTTCCTTCTTTTTCTTGACCAAAATCTCAATTTCCCGAGTCATCCAGCATTCACTATACCTACAAGCATTACCTTTCACCCGAACAGGAACATACTGTTTCTGGTCCCTCATTACTGACTGCTTCCCATTTTCCAGCTGTCCCTTTACCTGCAAACTTCCACATCCAATTAACTTTGGAAAGTTCCTGCCTAATATGGGCAAAATTGGCCTTTCTCCAATTTATAACTTTAACTTTTAGATCTGGTCTATCCTTTTCCATCACTATTTTAAAGCCAATAGAATTATGGTCTCTGGCCCCAAAGTGCTCCCCCAATGACACCTCAGTCACCTGCCCTACTTTATTTCGCAAGAGTATGTCATGCTTTGCACCTTCTCTAGCAGACACATCCACATACTAAATCAGAATTTTTTTCTTGTACCCACTTAATAAGTTCCTCTCCATCTAAACCCTTAATACCATGGCAGTCCAAGTCTACATTTGAAAATTTAAAATCCTCTACCAGGACCATCGTATTATTCTTACAGATAACTGAGATTTCCTTACTAATTTGTTTCTCAAATTCTAGCTGACGACTGGGACATCTATAATACAATCCCAAAAAGGTGATAATTCCTTTCTTACTTCTCAGTTCCACCCATATAACTTCCCTGGATGTATTCCCAGGAATATTTTCCCTAAGTACAGCTGCAATGTTATCCCTTATCAGAAACACCACTCGCCCTCCTCTCTTGCCCCCATCCTATCCTTCCTATCGCATTTGTATCCTGGAACATTAAGCTGCCAGTCCTGAACTACATGTCTGTAATTGCTATGATATCCCGGTCCCATGTTCCTAACCATGCCCTGAGTTCATCTGCCTTCCCTGTTAGGGCTCTTGCAATGAAATAAATGCAGTTTGATTTACCTCATTCTCTGCTTTGTTCCTGTCTTCCATGACCGTTTGGCACTCTCCTTTTCCCAACCAGTCTCAAACTGATTTCTTTCCTCACTATCTCCCTGGGTCACACCCCACCTTACTAGTTTAAATCCTCCCAAGCAGCTCTAGCACATCTCCCTGCCAGTATATTAGTCCCCTTCCAATTCAGGTGCAATCCATCCTTCTTGTGCAGGTCACTTCTACACCAGAAGAGATTCCAATGATCCAAAAATGTGAATGCTTCTATCCTATACCAGCTTCTCAGCCACGGAATCATCTACTCTATCCTCCTTTTCCTCATCTCACTATCTCGTTGCACTGGGAGTAATCCAGATATTACTACCCTTGAGGACCTCCTTTTTAAATTCCTGCCTAACTTCAAACATACTCCCTTTGGAATCTCAACCTTTTCCCTTCCTATGTCATTAATTCCAATGTATACAATGTCCTCCTGCTGGTCCTACTCCCTTTTGAGAATATTCTGTACTTTCTCTGAGATATCCTTGATCCTGGCACCAGGGAGGCAACACTGGGGATTTCTCACTGTCGGCTGCAGAAGAGTTTGTCTGTGCCACTGACTAGAGTCCCCTATCATAATCAATCGCTAGGAACCTTACGTACCACTCGTTTCATTACAGCCAGTCTCAGTACCAGAGATTTGACTGTTTATGCTACAGTCCCCTGAGAGTCTATCACTCTCTACATTTTCCAAAAACAAATTCTTGTTTTAGAAGTGGATAGCCACAGGAGGCTCCTGCACTATCTCTCCTACCTTTCCTGGAGGTAACCCATCTACCTGACTGTGTCAGTGGTTTTTCTCCCTTCCTATAACTGCCATCCATCACACTCCCTACCTCCTGTAAATTCTTCTTTGCCTCTGACTTCGCCTGCAAACGATCCATGCGATCTGATAGGATTTGATTAGATTCCCTACAGTATGGAAACAGGCCCTTCGGTCCAACAAGTCCACACCAACCCTCCGAAGAGTAACCCACCCAGACCCATTCACCTACTCCCTACTAATGCACCTATCACTACGGGGAATTTAGCATGGCCAATTCACCTAACCTGCACATTTTTTTGGATTGTGGGAGGAAACCGGAGCACCTGGAGGAAACCCATGCAGACACAGGGAGAATGTGCAAACTCCACACAGACAGTCACCCGAGGCTGGAATCGAACCCAGGTCCCTGGTGCTGCGAGGTAGCAGTGCTAACCGCTGAGCCACTGTGCCGCCCCAAAGATTTGCAACCAAAGATACTTATTGCAGACATAATCATTAGTAACATGGAAATTCTCCCTAATCGTCCAGATCCAACAAGAAGAGCACATCACTCTACTAAAGGCCATCTGTGCATCTTAACAGTCTACAGAAAATAGTACAGTCTTACTGCTCTAAAAATCACGAATCCAGGCTAACTTAGTACTTATCTTTTATATTTTTTAATTTTAATCAAGAGACAGATTTCGGCAAAATATATAACCAAAAAAGAACCCACTCTACTCACTATTATAAAAAGACACTTAAAAACCATGCATTTATCTACTCCTGTGCTGTGAGTTCTCCCACACACGTTCCTCCAAGGTCAACTATGAATTTTGCTGTTAAGTTTTCTTAGGCGCACTCTGACGCCCAGAAATACTTAGCTCACACAGCAAAGGCAGCAGTTGTGCAAATTCACTGCTCTGTCAGACAGCAGTGCAGGTTTCTTTTTTTGTCTCTCTCACTGACCATGTGGTCACTGCCTTTGTTCTCTTACTCATTTTTAAAGTGCTGTTGTTTTGATTTTTGTTTCCCCAAAGCTCCAAACGAATGCAACAGCTATACAACAATTACTGCTCCTGAAATTTGAGGTAATCACCTCCAACGCATAAAATACCTCAAAAAAGGAGCAGCTCTTAGAGACACAATTTGTTCCCATACTCCAATCTGGATTACCCAGAATCCTATCGAATGGCTTGAAGTGCCAAATGGCCTATTCCTGTTCCTGTTTCTGCTCTAACCTCTTGTTTTATTGTGTATATATGTCTCAGAAACAGTTTTCTTTCTTTCTTACAAATAAAGTTATCTTTCTTTCCTTTTTCTTTCTAATTCATTGTTCATATTTAATAACTATTTAATCAAATAATTGTTTAGTTCCGGGTCACTCGTTCCATTTATACCTTGGTACTGCACCAAATTTAAGCAAAAACTCTCCAAGGATTTCTCATCTTACACCCAACGCTCGTCTAACATTTACAAGGCACAAGTCAGTAGTGTGGTGGAAAACACCCCACGCACACGGACAGGCGAAGCTCCAACTATGTTCAAGAAACTTGACACCATTTAGGAGAAAGCAGCCTATCTATCACCATCAGCACTCACTTCCTCTATGCACACCATACCATCTACACGATACAATGCAGCAACTCAATAGGTCTCCTTCATCAGCACTTCTAAAACCCAATGACCTCTCTTTCTTTGAAGCACAAAAGTAGCAAAAGCATGGAAATGTCACTGCCTGCAAGTTTCCCTTCAAGCAACACACCATCCAATCTTGAAAATGTCTTGCCAAGCTTGCAGTGTTGAGAGATCAGAATCCTGGAGCTTCACCCCAAACAACTGCGCTATCCACCATGGACTTCAATGCTTCAAAAAAACATCTCACCAGCACCTTCTGAAATGGACAATAACTGTTGCTCAAGTCAATGAAACCCACATCCCATGGAAAATTAAAGAAAACATCAACAAAGCACAACTGTAAAAGTGTGCCTGTGATTGGTGGAAAGTAATTGGGTTAGTAAATTTGCGGATGACACTAAGGCCGGTGGAGTAGTGGAGTGTCAAAGGATGTTGTCCATTACATTGCACAACTGGACTGAGAATGGCAAATGGAATTTAATGCAGAAATGTGTGAGGTGATATACTTTGCAAGGAGTAACAGGAATACAGTGTACTGGGCTAATGGTAAGATTCTTGGTAGTGTAGATGAGCAGAGAGATCTCGGTGTCCAGGGACTGAGTTTCGGAACTATGAAATCATGCTGCAGCTGTACAAAACTCTGGTGTGGCCACATTTGGAGTACTGCATACTTTTCTGGTTACCATGTTATAGGAAGGATGTGGAAGCTTTGGAAAGGGTTCAGAGAAGATTTACTAGGTTGTTGTCTGGTATGGAGGGAATGTCTTACGAAGAAAGGCTGAGGGACTTGAGGCTGTTTTCGTGAGAGAGAAGAAGATTGACAGGTGACTTAACTGAGACATATAAAATAATCAGAGGGCCTTTTTCCTCAGATGGCGATCGCCAGCACAAGGGCACATAGCTTTAAATTGAGGGGCAATAGATATAGGACAGATGTCAGAGGTAGGTCCTTTACTCAAAGAGTAAGTGATAGGGTGTGCAACAGTAGTAGACTTGCTAACTTTAAGGGCATTTAAATGTTCATTAGTTAGGCATATGGACGAGAATGGGATAGTGTAGATTTGATGGGCTTCAGATTGGTTCCACGTGTTGGGGCAACATTGAGGGCCAAAGGGCCTGTTTTGTGCTGTAATGTTCTATGTTCTAATTGAAAAAGAATTGTAGTAAGCCAGCAAAAGGCCATGTTCTAATTTTAGGCCTTCTAAGACACAAATAGTACTTTAATAAATAAAAAAATAAAGTTTTCCTTATAACAGATATAAAGCTAAAATCATGGTACCCGAAATCAGTTATGATTTTATATAATTTTGTAAAATTATCTTTATAAGCAATATATCAGCAATAACAATGTATCAAATACAGTCTGAAAACATCAAACTTTGAAGGTGTAATGTAACTGTCAAAACATAAGTTATCATGATTAAAAAATATTACCATTCCAACACAGTCCCTTGATTCAAAGAAGCAAGGAGGGTCCACATGGTTGATACTGTCTAACATCACTGCATTTGAAATGTTACAAGGAACCAAGTCATGAACTAACAGCTTTCAGAATCATTCTTAACTTTTGTAATTTGAAGAAAGTGCTGACAACAACTGGGCATCAATGAAACTTAATTATACTTAAGCATCTATCTTTGCACATGATAATCTCTTAAAATTGTTTTTTAAACATAGAAAATGCTACACATTTTCTCATGTACAGACCAGCTATTCTGAGCTTCAGATTTCTTGTCAGCCTTACCTATTGAGGAGATCTAGACCTTTGTTCAGAGGTTTTTTTTTCTCATTTGTATATTTTGCAGCAATTGCACTAATCATTGTTTCAGTAATCGTATTCTCCTTCCTTATGGAATATTTCTGCTGTAAAAACACAAAGTCATGTTAAACATAAAACTACAATGAAATGAAGATAATAAGAAAATACGTACATTACACAACAAACGTAAAATGATGGAACATACAATTAAGTATCATTTGAAAAGTCTGGATTACAAAAATATGCAAAGAAACACATCATGGTCAATGTGGAGCTAAGTAGTAGGTTTCTTCAGTTATTACTTGGGCTGGGGGCTACATCTAGGAGGGCCAGTAGGGAAATAGTAATGTTACTGGTACTAGTAATCCAGTAAGTGGTAAGAATAACTAGTAAACCAGAGGAACAGCAGATTTGAATTGCACCACAACAAATTGAATGCAATGAATAAATCTAGAATTTTTTAAAGAAGTAAAATGATGACAACAAAAAATTACTGATTGTTACAAATACCCGTCTGATTCGTTATTGTCCTGGACAGAAGGAATCTGCCATTCCTACCTGGTCTTATATATCTGTGACTCCAAACCAACAGCAATGTGATCGCCACTTAAATGCCCTCTCAAATTACCTAACAAGCCACTCAGTTGTATCTAATACTTACAGAGTTAAAACAACGGAACAAAACCAGTTGGACCATCTTGCACTGATTGAAGCATAACAAGCAACAATGGCAAACCTAGGCAAGACAACCCTGCAAATCCCTCCTTACTAATATCAAGGGGGTTGAAACAAAATTGGGAGAGGTATCCCACAGTCAAGAGACAACCTGACAGAGTCATATTCAGGGAATCAAACTGACACACAATGTCTCAGATGCCACTACCATCATCCTGTAATAGAATAGAAGATGCCCACAAGAGCTGGTGGCACTTTGGTATACAGTTGGGAGGGAGTTGCTTTGGGAGAATTCAATGATTAAGCCAGATATCACTACATCTCAAGGCAGCATAGGAAGTCTTGTGTTCATTAGAACCAACTGACACCCTGGCCAATGACTTAGTTCTCCTTCCCATGTAACACCACTTGGATGAAGCACGTATGTGGAAAGGTCATGTACTATCGATAATGATTTCAATGTCCATCACCGAGAATGGTTTGGTAGTACTATAATAAAGAGAAGTTATTAGACCAGCTGCTGCGCTGGCAGTTCCATCTTACAAAAGGATTCTTTCCTTCATGTTGTGTTCCAGCATACTAAATGGGATTTAGCAACTCAAAATTGACGATGAGGCACTTTGGGCCAGCCGTTGGAGAGGAAACCAGGAAAAAGGAAAAATAAATATCCACACCAATCTACCTGTTGTAGATCTGTCTGTCCTTGCCAATGTGAGTAGTGGTAACCACCATACAGTCCTTACAGAGACAAAGTCCTATTTTCACACTGAGGAGACATTGTGCAGTGTGACATTATCAATACGTCAATGTAACTTTGAATAGATCTAACAACTCAAAACAGGGCAACCATGAGGCACTGTGGGCCATCAGCAGTACAAATGTACTCAAACATGATCGGTAAACTTATGTCCCATCATACTTCCTAATCTTTTAATTATGATTGAGAAGGAGGAGGACCAGCATTCATTCAATGAGTGCAGACGGGTATGCATGGAGCAGCAACAGGCACAAGTAAAAAAGACACGGAAACCTGGAGAAGCTACGCACAGACCTAGTTGCATGCCAAACAGCATGAGGCAAACAAGGCTAGGTGATCCCATAGCAAATAGAGTGCAGAATTTATTCTACAGTCCAATGACACGCAGATACAAATTAAACAGCTAACAAGAGGAGACTCCACAAACATTCTCATCTTGCTTGACGGTGGAGCCCAGCACACCAGTTTCCAAATATGTGATATGTTACGTTCCTAGCTGATATTATTCTGGACGAGGCAGATACCATTCTCATATATAGATAGAGTCATAGAGTACTACAGCACGAAGATAAGTCCTTCGGCCCAAACTGGTCCATGCCGACCAAAATATCCATTCACACTAACCCCATTTCCCTGCATTTGGCCCATATCCTTCAAAATATTTCTCATCCGTGTATTTGCCCAAATGACTTTTAAATATTGTTAATGTACCCACCTCAATGACTTCAGCTGGCAGCTCATTCCATATCCGCATCACGCACTGTGTAAAAAAGTTGCCCCTCAGGTTCCCTTTTATTCTTTCCCCTCTATCCTTAAAATGGTGTCCTCTACTCCTTGATTCCCAACCCTGGGAAAAAGGCTCAGTGCATTCAACTTATCCATGTCTCTCATGAGTTTATACACTTCTGTAAGATTCCCTCTCAGTCGCTAAAGAAAAATGTCTAGTTTGTCCAAACTCTTCCTATAACTCAGCCATTTGAGTTCTGGCAATATCCTTGTAAATTTCGTCTGCACTCTTTCCAGTTTACTAACAACCTTCCTATAGCAAGGTGACCGATACTGAACACAATACTCCAAGTGCGGCTTACCAATGTCCTGTACAACTTTAACTTCCCAATTTCTACACTCAGTGCCCTGACTGGTGAAGGCCAATGTGCCAAAAGCCTCCTTCACTGCCCTGTCTACCTGTGACTCCACTTTCAGAGAACCGTGCACCTGAACTCCAAGGTGCCTCTATTCTACCACGTTTCTTAAGGCCCTACCATTCACCATGAAAATCTCACCTTAATTTGACTTTACAAAATTAAAGAACGCATGTTTATCTATAGGAAACTTCATTTGCCATTTCTTACCCCAGTTCCTCAGCTGCAATTTCTGATAACCTTCCTCATTGTCCACGATATCCCCTATTTTAGTGTCATCTGCAAACTTAATAATCATGCCTTGTACATTCTCATCCAAGTCATTAATACAGTTAACAAACAGTAATAGGCCCAGCACTGACCCCTGGGCACAGGCCTCCAGTCCAATAAGCATCCTTCCACTATTCTGGATTAGTGGTGCTGGAAGAACACAGCAGTTCAGGCAGCATCCAAGGAGCAGCAAAATCGACGTTTCGGGCAAAAGCCTTTCATCAGGAATAAAGGCAGTGAGCCTGAAGCGTGGAGAGATAAACTACGTGGGAAGGGGAATTGTGGTCTCTAAAGAAGGACGCATCTGGTGTGTTCTGTGGTAGAACTGGTCCTCCTGGGAGCAGATACGGCGGAGGCATTGGGAATATGGGATGGCATGTTTGCAAGAGGTAGGGTGGGAAGAGGTGTAATCCAGGTAGCTGTGAGAGTCGGTGGGGTTGTAAAAAATGTCAGTGTCAAGTCGGTCGTCATTAATGGAGATGGAGAGGTCCAGGAAGAGGAGGGAGGTGTCGGGGATGGTCCAGGTAAATTTAAGGTCAGGGTGGAATGTGTTGGTGAATTGCTCAACCTCCTAGTGGGAGCACGAGGTGGCGCCAATGCAGTCATCAATGTAGCGGAGGAAGAGGTGATACCCTCTGCTTCCTACCATCAAGCCAATTGTCTAACCAATTTGTCAGCTCACCCTGGATCCCATGCAATTTAATCTTCCAGAGCACCCTACCATGTGGTACTTATCAAAGGCCTTACTGAAATCCATACGGAATACATCTACCGCCGTGGCTTCATCAAACATTCTGGTCACTTAATGAAAGAACTCTAACAAATTTGTTGAGGCATGATCTCCCATGCACAAAGCCATGCTGAACTACTCCTCATCAAACCCTGTCTTTCCAAATGCATGTATATCTTATCCCTCAGAATGTTGTGGTTCTGTTTGCCGAGCTGGAAGTTTGTGTTGCAAACGTTTCGTCCCCTGTCTAGGTGACATCCTCAGTGCTTGGGAGCCTCCTGTGAAGCGCTTCTGTGATCTTTCCTCCGACATTTATAGTGGTTTGTCTCTGCCGCTTCCGGTTGTCAGTTCCAGCTGTCCGCTGCAGTGGCTGGTATATTGGGTCCTGGTCAATGTGTTTGTTGATAGAATCTGTGGATGAGTGCACAGATTCTATCAACAAACACATCGACCTGGACCCAATATACCGGCCACTGCAGCGGACAGCTGGAACTGACAACCGGAAGCGGCAGAGACAAGCCATTATAAATGCCGGAGGAGATATCACAGAAGTGCTTCACAGGAGGCTCCCAAGAACTGAGGATGTCACCTAGACAGGGGACGAAACGTTTGCAACACAAACTCCCAGCTCGGCGAACAGAACCACAACAAAGAGCACCCGAGCTACAAATCTTCTCCCAAACTTTATCCCTCAGAATCTTCTCAAGTAACTTACCTACCACAGGTGCTAGGTTTACTGGTCTATAGTTTCCAAATTTTCCTTTGCAACCCTTTTTGAATAAAGGCACAATATTCGCTACCCTCCAGTCTTTTGGGACCTCAGCCTTGCTGATGATGATATGAAAATATCAGCCTGCAATATCCTGTCCCTACAATTTCTTCTGTAGCCTCTTGTAGGGTTCTTGGATCAGGATCAGGAGATTTATCTACCATTATACATTCTAATACATCAAACACCTCCTCTACTGTGATATGGATTGCTCCCATGATATCACCACTAACTTCTCCAAGTTTCCAAGTCTTCATATCTTCCTCCACGGTGAAGACAGAGGAAAAATATTTATAGAGGACCTCACCCATCTTCTGCAGTTCTTCACTGTCCACTTTATTTCTTGAGAAATCCTATTCTCTCTCTCATTTTTCTTTTTCCTCTTTGGATTCACTCTAATCTCTGCCAAGGCTATCTCATGGATCCTTTTCACCCTCCTGATTTGTTTCTTCAGTAAACTTCTGCATCCCTTCTACACCTCCAGGGATTTGTTAGATCCCAGCTGCTTGTATCTGAGCCATACCTGCTTCTTTTTTGGTCAAAGCCACAATATCGCATCATCCACGGTTCCCTATTCCTGTCAACCTTGCTCTTCACAGGAACATATGGTCCTTAAATTCTAGCTAACTCACTTCTAAAGGCCTCTCAATTGCCGAAGATCCCTTTATTTGCAAACAAATAACTTCAATCTGTCTAATTCCATCAAAATTCGTCTTGCCCCAATTTAGAACTTGTACCTGTGGACCCAGTTTTATCCCTCTCTATAACTATGTTAAAATTAATGGAATTATGGTCACTAGTCCCAAAGTGCTCCCCTACTGTCACCGCCTTCATCTGTTCTGCCCTATTTCCCAAGAGTAGGTTGAGTTTTGCCCCTTCTCGAGTAGGAGCCTCTCTTTATTGCTTGAGGAAACTTTCCTGAACACACTTAAATTCCACACCATCTAACCTTGACGTTCTGGCAGTCCCAGTCTTTTAGATTTAGATTTAGATCACTTACAATGTGGAAACAGGCCCTTCGGCCCAACAAGTCCACACTGACCCGCCGAAGTGCAACCCACCCAGACCCATTCCCCTACATTTACCCCTTCACCTAACACGGGCAATTTAGCATGGCCAATTCACCTAACCTGCACACATTCTTGGACTCTGGGAGGAAACTGGAGCACCTGGAGGAAACCCACGCAGACACAGGGAGAATGTGCAAACTCGACACAGTCAGTCGCCTGAGGCAGGAATTGAACCCGGGTCTCTGGCGCTGTGAGGCAGCAGTGCTAACCACTGTGCCACCCACAAGCGTCTATGTCAGGAAAATTAAAATCGCCGATTATCACACTGAATTGCTCCTGCAGGTCTCACTAGTTGCCTTGCATATTTGTTCCTCCAATTCCCATTGACTATTTGGAAGCCTACAGTACAATCCCAATAAGGAAATCAACCCCATCGTATTTCTTAGCTCCATCCACAATCACCCACTGGATGATTGTTCAGTTATTTCATCTCTGATTACTGCTATGATAATCGTCTTAATCAAAAATGCAACTCCCCTTCCCCCCATTATCCACCACCACACATTCATCTGCCATAGTGTCCTATTTTTACCCTCACTAGCATGAGATTACCACCCTCAAGGTCCTGGTTTTTAAATTTTTTTCCACTTCTCTCTAATCACTCCACAGGACTTCATCTCTATTTCGAACTGTGTCATTTGTGCTATCATGTACAATGACTTCTGGCTGCTCACCCTCCCACTGGAGAACATTCTGCAGCTGCTCCAAGACATCCTGGGGCTGGGAGGCAACACACCATCCTGGATTCCTGTTTGCAGCCACAAAATCTCCAGTCTGTCCTCCTAACAATCGAGTCTCCTATCAATGAGGTCCTGTTTAACTTTATCCTTTCCCGTTGTGTCCCAGAACCATTCGTAGTGCCACCAACCTGGTTACTGTGCTTTCCCCTAACTGTCATCCATCTCAACAGTATTCAAAATGGTTGCCTCATTTTCAAGGGGAATGGCCACAGAGAATGCCTGCATTCTCTGCATATTCCCTTTGCCTTTCCTAGTGGTCACCCAGCTACTCTCTGCCTGCACTTTACGTGTGACCACCTCACTAAAACTGTTATTTATGATGCGCTCAGCATCTTGACTGATCCTGATTGCATCCAGCTCCAGCTCCCTAATATGGTCTCCCAGGACCTGTAGCTGGGTGCACTTCCCAAAGGTGTGGACTTTACTTTTTTTTTATTTAACAGGGTGAGTCTTTCAATGAAACACCTGCATACAATGTTGCAGATCTAGTTTTAGCATTAAAAATAATATAAAAAATAAACCAAGCCATTTATTTGTAAATTTACAGGCCATTTACAAGTAACACAATTTGGAAGATTTTGAAACAAAGTGAAAATGCACTTTTCCACCTATCCCAACAACATCCCACTACTGTATTCAAACATGTGACTGAAATTCCTTCTCTAGCAATCTAAAGGGTACACTGAAACAGAAATTGCAGGTCTGGGAGCATCTGTGGAGAGAAAGCAGAGTTAACATTTTGAGTCCATTGACCCTTCTTTAGAACTGATAGTAGCTGGAGAAAGGTGGTATTTATGCCAATAACAGGAATGGTAGTAGTGGTGTTGGTGGTGTTTGGGATGGGTGATGGTGAAATTGTCAGAATTGATAAGTAGAGAGAGAAAAAAGACAGTTATAAAGGCAAAAAGATGACTGATAATAAGCCAAGAAAAAGAGAAAAGATGATAAAGGGGACAATGAGTAGGTGAAAATGGGTTGGCTGAAAGTCACACATATCATGACAGGGTCTGGGGTATTGGAGTGGGTAAAGAAAATGGAAGCAGGTGTTCAGGCCCTAAAATTATAGAACTCTATACTAAGTTCTGAAAGCTGCAGGGTCCCTAAGTGGAACATTAAATGCTGTTTAATTTTCTCATCAAAGCATATTGAGACAATCAAGGTGAATCTTTCTCAACCAATTTTGCCACATTAGGCTTGGGATGAAGCTTTTGTTACAATCAGTGGTCACCAAATTAGCTGCTTCTCTCACGAGACCAGAACCGAAGTTGATTCCTTAATCTGCAAAGGCTGAACGTAGGTTCTTGGTCTAGCTGAGGTCTCGCATGAAGGGAGAAGTCCAGAGTGATTTTTAAAAGCTACGATCACTGATATCACCACGCCTACATTAACCTCATTAGAACCAGATGACAAGTTAACCAGATGTTTGTTATGATGTTGCGAAGCAATTTAACTGTTCCAACCCTGATGTGAGTTCTCAGTCGAGCCAAAGTCTTGCATAAATCTAGGGTTGGACTACACAACTAGGTTCTGCAGCCATTGATACAGTTGCTCCACTATCAAACAGGTGACTATTTAACCAGACAATTATACTGATTGATTCTGGTTTGGATGTTGCTAAGCAATCTACTGTTCCAATCCAGATGTAGGTGAATTTTGCAAGGTATGCACTCTCATGGATACTGGCCTATATGTTCTCTTACTCAGTTCATGCCTAGTGGGAATCTTTTGCCACCTCAAGTCTGCATTTCAACAGCAACTACAATGCCTTGCCAGTGCTCACACACTTTGTGCTGGGGTGGGGGGGGCACGGGTTGGACTAGGTGGGGAGCTGGGGGGGTGGGGGGTGGTTGGAAGGGCTTTAGGAGATGAGGATGGGGTTGGGAGTAGGGATGGAAGGGGTTTAGGGGGCGGGGGAGCATGGTTGGGAAGGAGAGGTGGGATTGGAAGGGGCTTAGGGGGTGGGGTTGGGAGGGGGTTATGGGTCGTGGGGCGGGGATGGACCTGGTTGTGGGGTGGTGTTGGACGGGGGTGGGGGCGGGGTCTCATGCACTGTGCTGCTGCTGCTTGTCTCCTGAACAAGGAGCAGACGTTAAAACTCCAAGCCCCAAGGGAAAGGCATTTAATAGATTTTCCGAAAAATCAATTATCCGAATGAAATAGTGCCCCTCCCCACGACGTTCAGATAATGGAGTTTCCACTGTATAGAGTCATAGAGGTGTACAGCATGGAAACCGACCCTTCAGTCCAACCCATCCATGCTGACCAGATATCCCAACCCAATCTAGTCCCACCTGCCAGCAGAGATCCCTTCAAACCCTTCCTATTCATACACTTATCCAAATGCCTCTTAAATGTTGCAATTAGACCAGCCTCCACCACTTCCTCTGGTATGTCCTGAGTGAAGCAATTGCCTCCATACAAGTGGTGTACTCCAGGCTTTGTCAACTTGGCAAGGGTGTCCTTTTTCATTGGCATAACTTGTAACTCATATGTTCTACTTGCCAAATTTTCTAATGACAAAGTCTGTTGTAATGTCTGTTTGAAGTCCAGTTGAGCCTCAGCTAATAGGTGTTTTTGCATGTTCACATCATTAATCCCAAATTCCAAACAGTCACTCAGCATCTCACTGAAGGTTAAACCTAACTGACATGCCTCTGCCAGTCATCGAAACCTCGTCAAAAATTCAAATACAGATTTCCCCAGCTCTCAAACTGCCGAGTAAAACTGATAGTGTCTCAGAATTACAGCAGGCTTGGAGTTGGAATCCGTCAACTCTTGAAAGATTTTAGTATCTGGTATCTCAGGAAAGGGCTTCTAATAATCAAAAAAGCTATGGGTCCATAACCTATCAGAAGTACTTATTTTGTTTGCCCCAATGTCCTTTGTCTGGAAACATTAACACATTCTATTCACATACTGGGCCCAGTCTTTGACAACAGTCTTCCCAAACAGCAGCTCGCATTTAGTCTCGACCTCTGTTTAGCCACAACCTGTCCACTATTGCTCAGTTTGGAACTTACTTGGACAACTCAGCTCCTGATCTCATTAATATCTTAGTCTAAACATGAACAAAAAAGATGAATTCCAGAGGTGAGCAGAAAGGGTCTGCTCTTGGCATCAAGGCTGCATTTGACTAAATACGGCGTGAAGCAGTCCTAGCAAAAACTGGAGTCAATGGTCATCAGGGATAAACCTATCCACTGACTGGAGTCACACCTGGCACAAAGCAAGATGGTTGTGGGGGTTGAAGGTCACTCACCTCAGCTACAGGAAAGCTCTGCATTCTTGACTTCTTCAAGTTATGTCTTCAGCTCAACCATCTTCTAGTGCTAATCAATGATCTTAACCCCATCATAAGATCAGAAGTGGGGATGTTTACTGATGCTTATAAAATGTTCAGCACCATTCATAACTCCTGAAGTATATGTCCAAATCAGCAACATCTAGCCAGTAGCCGTGTTTAAGCTGAAAAGTGAAAACGAGCATTTGTGCCACACAAGTACCTGGCACTGACCACCCCCAACAAGAGACAATCTAACCATTGCTACTTGATGCTCAATGGCATTACTTTTGCAGAATCCCTATGCTATCAATATCTTGGGGTTACCATTGACCAGAAAACTGAACAACACTATACTGTGTATATGTATTACTTATAATATATATATTTATATATAAACACACACACACACACACACAAATAGTATGGGGACAATAGCAGGTCACAGCTAGGAATCCTGCAACAAGCAATTCACCTCCCAACTCACCAAAGCCCGCCCACCAAACACAAGGCACAAGTCAGGACTGCGATAGAATACCCCCCAAAATCTGGATGAATACAATTCCAACTACACTTAAACTTTAAACCATCCAGGGCAAAGTAGCTCATTTGATTAGCACCAAATCTACAAATATACCGTTATGGACCAGGCCAGGCCCCCTCAATATATTTGAAGAAAGTAGTCTAGAGCCCAGCTTTTCCATACTTTAAATTTAAATGTGTTGTGTTCCAGGTGTAATTTGATTGGTCAAACTACTCAACATTAGAAAAGCAGGAAGACAGTGAGTCATGTGTGGATCATACAATGAACCTGAAGTTTGGAGTAGTGCGTTTCTACATGTTTTGGCTGACTGTCGCACATGAATATCCAATGATCTGACAATGCTGCTGCTCTACTATTTCTATTTGTGACAATATACCTCTCCAAGCGAGCATTTTCAACACAGGCATACATGAAAACTAATAGGATGGAGCGCTCATCAGTGGAATAAGATTTGTAGGTGATTCTTCACCAACTCCACCAGATTGCCATTCTCTAGTGTGCTCTACTTTGTGTTTTGCTCTGATCTCATTTAAAGAAACTTTAGTTATAGATGATTTGAGCAGATTTTTAAAATGCATTTGTGCTTGCTGTCAAAGACTATTATTAACTGGTGGATTTGAAACATTATGGGGATTTCAATCTTTCTTTAGTTTGTTGTGGACACAATGTTGTAAATCTTTCTAGCAAGACTGTAACCATAGTAAATACAAGTTAACGTGATGTTTATGAGCAATCAATTCAGCTGAAAAAAAAAGGTGTATAGTACAATTGTTTATCTCGTTGAAGTGTGCTTTGATACTGAAAGGCTTGCAAAGCATTGCCTTTGACAGTGTTGGGAGGTTTTGGATGTGTCTTCCAAATCCGTGACCAATACAGTCTAGAGGGTAAGGGCAGCAGATGCATAGACACATCAGCATTCGCAAGTTGCCATCCAAGTCCTCATGGGTATGCCTATGAATGTTCCTTAAATATCACTGGGTTAAAATGCTGGAAGTCCCTCCCTACTGTGGATCTAACTAGAAAAAATGGACTGCAGTGCACCAAGAAGGCAGTTTACCACACCATCTCAGGGACAATCAGGGATGAGCAATAAATATTGTCTCAGCCAGAGACATCCACATTGAATCGAGGGATTTTACAGTAGAGAAGGCGGCCATTCAGCATTAGTCCGAATGTCCAAAAATAGCTAGACCCATTCTCGGGCCCTATCTCCATAACCCTCCAAATTAATCATTTTAAAATATATCCAGTTCTCATGCTTGAAAGCTCCAATAGAATACACTCTCCCAGTGGCACACTGCAAATCCTAACAACTGAGTAAAGAAATTTCACCTCATATCAAACCTTGTTCTCTTGTTGACAGCCTTGAAATTGTGACCATGAGTTACTAAGATACCAACTGATGGAAATAAAATATCCTTCTTGTTTTCCTGACATCTAAAATCCTGGTATCATTTTAGAAAATCTCCGTTGCCCTCTCCCCAGCATTTTAACATCCTTTCTTAAATAAAGTGCCCAGAATTTAACACAATAGTGCAAATGATATGCCATTAATGAATAAAACAATTCTGCCAGACCAGTCAACCACAAACTCCACTGGACATATGTATATGTGCTCTAAATCCCGTGAGTTAACACCATCATCTTTGATTTTTAAAATTCATAATCATACTTCCAATCTTTTCCTTTTATCTTTCTTTCTTCTTTATAGGCTTGTGGGTAAGTGACTTTTTTAATTTCATTCATGGGTGCTACCTGATACCAAGGTTAAAAACATTTCAAGTCAGCTTGAAAGGATACAGGGGAGGGAGGAGCAGGATTCAGTTGTTGGCATAACATCATTAGCAAGAGGTCCTGTTTGGAACACATCAAGATTTTAAAAACAGGACCTCTAGGATTGAAAGCTCTGGATTAATTACAGAACCACATGCAAATTGGCAAAGACATCAAAAGATTACAGAAATAATCACATGGCTAAAAGAGTGATGTGGGTAAGAAGGGTTCCACTGTGTTAGGGCACTGGCATCAGTACTAGGGCAGGAGGAAACTGCAGTCAGGGCAAACTCCATCTGAAATGATCTGGGACCAGGATCCAAGTGGAAAGGCTAAATAAGGTGATTGTAAGAATTTTAAACTGGTTAAAGGGAGACACAGCTCCAGAGAGATTAAAGTTTCCAGAACAAGTTACAAGACAGGCAGTATGGAAAAGGTCAGAACTCTATCTAACTTCAGGTTTGGGGACAGTAAGGGAACAACTATGAGAAGGAGGTGCAATCAATACAGGACTGAGGGTGTTGTAATTAAATGCATTCTATATATGAAACAAGGGAAATGATCTCATACTGCATTCTGGTGGAGAGGATGTTGTGGGCATTAGAGAGACATGGCTGTGAGGGAATCAGGGCTGGGAACTAAAAATTAAAGAACATGCATCCTATCAAAAGGACAAGCAGATGTGCAAGGGGCAGAGATGAGTTTATTGGCCATCACTAAGGAAGCTGAAAGGTCTCAAAATGGACAAATCACCCAGACTGGATGGACTACATGCCAGGGTTCCAAACTAGTTAACTCGTGGAGACATAGGTGGTAATCTTTCAGGAATCACAGGAGTCAGGGAAAGTCCCAGAGAACTGGAAAAATACTAATGTAACACCCCTATTTAATGAAGTGAAGGAGGGAGGAAGACGCTGGCAAATAATAGGCTAGAAAATCCAATCTTGTTTGTTGGTGAGAATTTAGAGTTCATTATTAAGGATGAGATTGCAGAGTTCTTGGAAGTACATAGTAAAATAGGGCTGAATCAGCACTGTTTCATCGAGATCAGATAAGGGCTGAGAATTATTTGAGGAGGTAATAAGCAAATTCAGAGGAGAGCAGTGGACATGACCTATTTGGATTTCTAGAAGGCCTTTAACATGGTGCCACACAAGAAGCTGGGAAATAAAATAATAGCCCACGATGTCAGGCATATATATTGGAATGGATAGAGGATTAGCTGACTGGTGGTAGACAGAGAATGGGAAGAAAGAGGTTTTTTTTCAGGAACAACAGCCAGTGATTGCAAGAGTCAGTGTTGTGACCACAACTAACCATATGCTATACATTAACAATCGAAACAAAGGAACATAAGCACTGTTACTATAAGTTTGTAGATGACACAAAATTAGGTGGAGGGACAGTTAGTGTTGAGGAAGTGGGAGGCTTCAGGAGTCAAACAGGTGAGGAGTAAAGGCAAAGAAATGACAGATGGAATACAATGTGGAAAAGTGTGAGTTCATGCACTTTGGTATGGAGAATGGATGTGTAGGCTTGTGCTCGAAACGTCGAATTCTCTATTCCTGAGATGCTGCCTGGCCTGCTGTGCTTTGACCAGCAACACATTTGCAGCTGTGATCTCCAGCATCTGCAGACCTCATTTTTTACTATTTTCTAAATGTGAAAGACTTTAGAAATCTGAAGCACAAAGGAACTTAGGAGTCCAAGTCAGAATTCTTTTCATGTTTGCAGGCAGGTTCAGCTGGCAATTAGGAAGACAAATGCAATGTTAGCTTTCATTTCAAGAGGGCTAGAATACACGGGCATAGTAGTACAAGGCTCTGGTCAGAATGCATTTGGAATATTGTGAGCACTTTTGTGCCCTGTATCTATGAAAGAATGTGCCAGCCTTAACGAGGTCCAGAGGAGGTTTACAAGAATGATTCTGAAATGAAAGTTTTGTCATACAAGAAGCAATTAAGAATTCTGGGTCTGAACTCGATGGAGTTTACAAATTACTGACAAGACTGGATAGAATGGAACTGGCAAAGATGCTCCCACAAGTTAGACATATAGGCTTCAGAACCAAGTGTTGACCCTTTAGAATTGAGATGAGGAGGAATTTCTTCAGCCAGAGGTTGGTGCATTTATGGAACTCATTACTGCAGAAGGCTGTGAAGGCCAAATCATTGAGTGTATTTAAAACAGAAGACTTAAAATGCAGGCCAGGACAGAAGAAAAGATAAATATGAGATCATAAAAGCTAAGAATGAGAAAATAGGGTAGTTGTGCCGAGTGCAACCATATAATGTGATAATAGCCAAGGAGTATGTGGAAAGCTGTGACTGTGCTGGAAGCAATAACAGGATCAGGTGTGCGGCAGGTAGAAAAACATGGAATGGTGGAATCAAGCTCTCAAGTTATTGGACTCAATGATGAGTCCTAGAGGCTGCAGGAAAATGAGAAGTAATTCTTAAGCCTGTGCTGACACATGCTGGAACACTTCAGCAGACCTAGAACAGAAATGCTAGTCAGAGAACACGGTGGTGTGTTGATGTGGCAGGGAATGGAAGCTCAGAGACACTTTTGCAGACAACAGTGAGGTGATCTGCAAAGTGGTCACCAAGCCTGCATTTCATCTCCCCAGTATACAGGAGACGACATTGTGATCACATTGGCAACACTGTCAGCTGTACTCACTGCTATCCATTATCTGCTTCTTTACTTACCCCTTTCATAAGTTTCCTCTTTTTCTGGGCACCTATCTGCTCATCCCTCTCATTCTCCACCCCAACTTGGGCTTCAGCATAAATATCAGATTTTCCGAGCTGCTAACAGTTCTGATGAAGAGTCACAAGACTCAAGATATTTACTTCCCATACATGCTGTAGGACCAACTGAGTTTCTCCAGCATTTTCTGCTTCTGTATGAGCATGATGCAGTTGGACCATCATAAGCAGCATAACTGTATTCAACTATAATCTATAACCTCATGCTACCCACATTACAATTGCCGTCAAGCTGAGAGACCCAGTGTAGTTCAATGAAGGCTACAAATGAACATGCCAAGAACATGCCAAACATACCTAAAATTGAGATGCTGACTTAATGGATCTACAACACAAGACTACTTGCATGACAAAAAGCAGGAGAACCACGTGATTAACAGGACTGAACAATTTCAGAGACAACAGATCAAATCAAAACTTTGTAGTCTTGCTACATCCAATTGTGAATGATGCTGGAGAAACAAATAGGACAAGTAGGTGTTACAGATATTGCCATCCTCAAATGACGGAGCAACACAGAACATCAGTACAAAAAACACGACACAATTGCATTTACCTTCAGTGATCCATCTCGATCTCTTCCTGAGGATGCTTCTATTAGGGATGCCAATCATTAGCCAATTTAATTCACTCCACATAACATCAAGAAATGGCTGCAGACAACAAATACTGTAGAATTTGGGTGATTAATAGCTTGAAGAGCAAGTTGCATGGTATGGTATTCCCATGCATAGAACAGAGAACATTACAGCGCAGTACAGGCCCTTCGGCCCTCGATGTTGCGCTGAGCTGTGAAACTAATCTGAAACCCACCTAACCTACACTATTTCATTCTCGTCCACATGCCTATTGAATTACAATTTAAATGCCCTTAAACTTGCCGAATCTACCACTGCTACAGGCAGTGCGTTCCACATGCTTCCTATTACTCTCTGAATAAAGAAACTACCTCTAATATCTGTCCTTTATCTAACACCCCTCAACTTAAAGCTATATCTCCTCGTCCTAGCCATCGCCATCCGAGGAAAAAGGCTCTTACTGTCCACCCTATCTCATCCTCTATCTTTATATGTCTCAACTAAGTCACCTCTCAAGTTTCTTCTAATGAAAACAGCCTCAAGTTCCTCAGCCTTTCCTTGTAAAACCTTCCCTCTGTACCAAGCAACATCCTAGTAAATCTCCTATGAACCCTTTCCAAAGCTTCCACATCCTTCCTATAATGCGGTGACCAGAACCGTACGCAATACTCCAAGTACGGACGCAACAGAGTTATACGTAACTGCAGCATGATCTTATGGTTCTAAAACTCAATCCCCCCACCAATAAAAGCTAACACACCGTATGCCTTCTTAACAACACTATCAATCTGGGTAGCAACTTTCAGGGAGCTATCTACATGGACACCGAGATCTCTGCTCATCTACACTATTAAGAATCTTACCTCTAGCCCAGTACTCCGCATTCCTGTTATTCCTTCCAGTGATTCAGCTCACACTTTTTTGCATTAAACTATTGCCACCTCTCAGGCCAGCTTTGCAGCTTATCTATGTCTCTCTGTAACCTACAACATCCTTCGTCACCATCCACAACTCTATCGACCTTAGTGTCATCCACAAATTTACTAACCCATCCTTTTATGCTCATATCCAGGTCATTTATAAAAATGTTCGAGTAAAAAGTGAGGTCTGCAGATGCTGGAGATCAGAGCTGAAAATGTGTTGCTGGTTAAAGCGCAGCAGGTCAGGCAGCATCCAAGGAACAGGAAATTCGACATTTTGGGCATAAGCCCTTCATCAGGAATGAGGAAAGTATATCCAGCAGGCTAAGATAAAAGGTAGGGAGGAGGGACTTGGGGGAGGGGCGATGGAGATGTGATAGGTGGAAGGAGGTCAAGGTGAGGGTGATAGGCTGGAGTGGGGTGGGGGCGGAGAGGTCAGGAAGAAGATTGCAGGTTAGGAGGGCGGTGCTGAGTTCGAGGGAATCGACTGAGACAAGGTGAGGGGAGGGGAAATTAGGAAACTGGATGAACTCAGATTTCTCCAGTATCCCTAATCAGTCCTTGCCTTTGGTCTATACTTCCCTGGCTTGTCCCACCCTTCTTAAACAGTGGCACCACGTTAGTTAATCTCCAGTCTTCCGGAACCTCACCTGTGACTATCGATGATACAAATATCTCAGCAAGAGGCCCAGCAATCACTTCTCTAGCTTCCCACAGAGTTCTAGGGTACACCTGATCAGGTCCTGGGGATTTATCCACCTTTACCTGTTTCAAGACATCCAGCACTTCCTCCTCTGTAATATGGACATTTTTCAAGATCTATGTTCCTACAATCTGTATTTTCCATGTCCTTTTCCACAGCAAATACTGATGCAAAATACTCATTTAATATCTGCCCCATTTTCTGCGGCTCCACACAAAGGCCACCTTGCTGACCTATTCTCTCCCTAGTTACCCTTTAGTCCGTAATGTATTTGTAAGAACTCTTTGGATTTTCCTTAATTCTATTTGCCAAAGCTATCTCATGTCCCCGTTTTGCCCTCCCGATTTTCCTTCGAACAGCTGTTCCCAATCCACACTTCCCAGCTCCTGGAATTTTGCCTTAGTTGGCCTTCCCCCAGTTGAGCACTGTTGCTTTAGGACCACTCTCGTCTTTGTCCATGAGTATTCGAAAACTTACAGAATTGTGATCACTATTTCCAAAGTAATCCCCTACTGAAACTTGAATCACTTTACTAGGCTCATTTCCCACACCGGGCCCAGTATGACCCCTTCCCGAGTTGGACTATTGATATACTGCTTGAGAAAGGCCTCTTGGATGCTCCTTACAAATTCTGCTCCACCCAGACCTCTAACACAAAGTGAATCCCAGTCAATGTTGGGAAAAATAAAATCTCCTATTTATGATCTCTCTACATATTTGGACCTTGATCTCACGCTCGCTGTTGGGAGGCCTGTAGTACAATCCCAGCATTGTTACCACACCCTTCCTATGTCTGAGCTCTGCCCATATTGCCTCACTGCTCGAGTCTTCCCTAGTGCCCTCCTTCTACACAGCAGTGATATCCTCTTTGACCAGTAATGCAACTCCTCCACTCCTTTTACCTCCCTCTCTATCCCACCTGAAGCACCGATATCCTGGGATATTTAGTTGCCAATCACACCCTTCCCTCAACCAAATCTCAGTTATAGCAATGGATAAGAAAAGGGGTAAATGCTAAAACAACAGAGTATCAGGCAGAATAAATGAAGTTTGGAGGCAATACAAAATAAGGGGTCAAAGAGAGAATTTGAGAAAGCAACATGTTGCCTCAACATTTGTAAATTCTACAAGAGCACTAAGACGAGTGGAAAGGCAGGAGACCTATACAAGGAGACATAGCACGTAGCTATGGTATTAACTAACATAGAAACAATGCAGTACAATGGATAGACACAGAGCAGATGCAAATTGATCCACAAAAATATTTTTTTAAAATTTGGTGAGGAACAGCACAAAAGAGAATATGAACAAAAGAATACAATTCTATTGGGGACATGGACGAATCAAGAAATACAGAAGCAGACCTTTCTTGACCAATTAAAATTCATTTTAAAACAGAAAAAGAGTGACCTTACTTTGAGAAAAAAAGATATAAAATTGTTCAAATCAAATTAAAATAATGGTTACTGGTATGGAAAATATTTTAGCATTCTCGATCTGCATTCAAGCGTACCGGTGAACATCACAGGCTCCCTTTCTAAGGGCATCCAGGCATAGACATGTGGCAGAAGAGAGGCCAGCACACAAGCTAAACGACCTCAATATTCCATTGCTTGGAACCATTAATAATTATCTTGGTCAAATCCAGGAACAGCTGAATGAGAAAGTACTATGACCTGCCCATCCCTTTTTGATCTGATTTGATTTACTATTGCCACATGTACCAAGACACAATGAAGTTTGGTCTTGTGTGATCACCAGAAAAATCATCTGCTATAAATACATCAGAGAAATAGAACAGAATGCAGAATATAATGTTACAGCTACACAGAAGATGCAGAGAAAGATAACTCTAATATATTAGAGATCCATTCATAAATGTAATGAGTAGGGAAGAAGCTGTTCTTAAATTAGTTAGTATGTATTTTTGAATGTTTGTATTTTCTGTCGGATGGAAGAGAGTATAACTGGTGTTGGAGTGGTTGCCCCTCAGATCCCTTTTAAATCTTTCCCTTCTCATCTTAAACCTATGCCCTCTCGTTTTGGAATCCCCTAGCCTGGGGGAAAGACCTTGGCTATTCATCTTGTCTCTGCCCCTCATGATTGCATAAACCTCCATAAAGTTACCCCTGAGCCTCTTACCATCGACAGAATAAGTTTCAGCCTATCCAGCCTCTCCTTATAATTCAAAATCCTCCAGTCTCAGTACCATGCTCGTAAATCTTTTTTGCACCCTTTCCAGTTTAATAATACCCTTCTTATAGCAGGGTGACCAGAATTGTACACTGTACTCCAAATGTATCCTTATCAGTATCTTGTACAGCTGTAAAACAATATCCCAATACATGTACTCAGTGCTCTGATCGAAGAAGGCAAGCATGCCAAACGCATTCTTCGCCATCTTGTGTACCCTGATGCACATTCAAGGAACTATTTACCTGCACCCCTCAGTTTTTCTGAACAACACACACCATACCCAGCATTAACTGTCCTACCTTGGTTTGTCTTCACAAACTCAACATCTCGCATTTACCTGCATTAAACTCTATCTGCCATTGCTTGGCCCACTGTCCAGTTGACCAAGATCCCATTGTGCTCTGAGATAACCTTCTTCACTGTCCACTATACCACCTAATTTTGGTGTCATCCATAAACCTACTAACCATGCCTCCTACATTCTCATTCAAATTGTTTATATAAATGATGAACAATAGTGGACCCAACACTGAAATTTGCAGCACATCAAGACAAATTTGTATTCAATTATCCACCTCTCCCTGGATCCCATGATCTAACCTTACTAACCAGTCCACTCTATATAACCTTGTCTAAGGCCTTGCTAAAGACACATTGCGACATCAAACTTTTCTTCTGCTGCCTCCACCTCTGCGGATACTTTTTCCATCAGCCTCCCACCCACCCTCCAAGGATCCCTCCTCCTGCCTCCAAAATCTCCATCCATTTGGACACCCCTTGCTCGACCTCTTTATTTTCAAGTGCTGCCGTGATACTGACGTCCTCAACCTGTCCATCCCTCTCACCACTCCAAACTCTCACCTTCACAAAGTGCAGCCCTCCACTCAACCCCAACCTCACCACTAAACCAGTGGACAAGGGGGACGCAGTAGTAGTTTGGTGCCCCTTGGCCATGACCTCACCTCCCATCACCATACCATCATCACCCAGACATCTACAACCTCATCATCTCAGGGGATCTCCCATAAACAGCCTCCCACCTCATAGTCTAGGAACCCTGCACCGTCTGGTTCTACCTCTTACCCAAAATTCACAAATCTGCCTACCCTGGACAACCTATCATCTTCGCCTGTTCCAGCCCCACCAAACATATCTCCTCATATTTTGACACCGTCCTGTCTCTCTTGATCCAGGAACTCCCCATATACATTCAGGACAACACCCATGCCCTCCACCTCCTCCATGACCTTCATTTCTCCAGCCCCCAATGTCTCATCTTCACCATGGACATGCAGTCCCTACACACATCCAGCTGCCATAGCGTAGGCCTCCAAGCCCTCCATTTGTTCCTCTCCTGCCAACCCCACCGGTACCCTTCCACCAATACACTCATACAATTGGCAGAACTGGTCCTCATACTCAACAATTTCTCCTTTGAATACTCCCATTTCCTTCAGACCAAAGGGGTAGCCAGCGGCCCCAGCTATTCCTGCCTCTTCATCAGATACGTGAAATAATCCATCTTCCGCAGGCACCATCCCCACCTTTTCCTCTGCTACACTGATTAGTGTATCAGCGCTACCTTGTGCTTCCATGAGAAGGTTAAACAGTTCAGCAATTTCGCAAACACATTCAATACTGACCTCAAGTTCACCTGATCCATCTCAGACACCCCCCCCCCCCCCCCCCACTTCCTGGACCTCTCCGCCTCCATTTCCGGCGACCAACACAATATGGACATCTACTTCAAACCCACCGATTCGCACAGCTACCTGGACTACACTTCCTCCCACCCCTCCTCCTGTAAAAACACAATTCCTTATTCCCAATTCCTCCGCCTACATGGTATCTGCTGCCAGGGGGAACAATTCCACTTCATGAAGTCCCAGATTCCCAGATAGCTTCTTATTTCTAGGACTGCAATTTCCCCTCCCATGTGACCAATGTTGTCCCCCAGTGACGTTTCAAACCTCTGCTCTTGAAACTAACCCTTCCAACCACAACAAGGATAGAACGCCCCTGGTCTTCACTTCTACCCACTATTACAGTACATTATCCACCGCCATTTCTGCTCCCTCCAATCAAAACTCAATACTAGAGATATATTTCCCTTCCCATCCCTATCGGCATTCCGTAGAGACCATTCCCTCCATGACTCCCTTGTTAGGTCCACATCCCAAAGGATCCTTCTACAAAGATTTTCCTGCACATCCAAACACCCGCTCTACTGTGTCTGTTGCTCTCAATGTGGTCTCACCTACATTGGGGTGGCAGGATGCCAACTCGTGGAACATTTCAGGGAGCATCTCCTGGACACATGTACCAAACAACCTCACTGCCCTGTGGCCGACCACTTCAACTCCATCTCCCTTTCCACAAAAGACATGCAAATTCTGGTCCTCCTCCACTGCCAAATTCAAGCCACTCGATGCCTGGAGGAATAACGCCTCATCTTCTTCCTTGGGACCCTGCAACCACATGGCATAAAAGCTGACTTCGCCAGTTTCCTCATCTCGCCGCCCCCAACTTCACCCCAGATACAAACCTCCAACTCGGCACCACCCTCTTGAACTATCCTACTTCTCCATCGTCCTTCACACCTATCTATTCCATCCTCCCCGACCTTTCACCATCACCCTCCATCTGCATCTATCATCTTCCTAACTACCTCACCCCTACCCTTCTATTTATCTCCCAGTCCTCTTCTCATTCCCCACATTCTTGAAGGGCTTATGCCCAAAATATCGATTCTTCTGTTCCTCAGATGCTGCCTGACCTGCTGCACTTTTCCAGCGCCATACATTTCAACATTGCTAAAGTCCATTTACCACTCTTATTTCATCCATCTTCTTGTGAGACATTGAAAATTATATAGCATTATTTTCCACATGCTAAGCCATGCTGACTATCCCTAATTAGTCTATGCCTTTCCAAATGCATGTAGATCCTGGATCTCAGAATCCCCAATAACTTATGCACGACCAATGTCAGGCTCACCAGTCTGTAGTTCCCTGGCTTTTCCTTGCAGCTTTTCTCAAATAATTGTACAACATTAGCCACCTTCCTTACCGTGGTTGGCAATGATACAAATATCTCTGCCAGGACCTTGCAATATCTTCCCTAGCTTCCCACAATGTCCTCAGATATACCCAAGTCCTGAAGATTTCTCTACCTTTATGTGATTTAAGACCTCCAGCACCTCCTCTTCCATAATGTGGACTCTTTTCAGGACGTCAGTATTTATTTCCCAAAAGTTCCCTACCTTTCATGTCCTTCTCTATGGTATTTACTGACGAGAAGTATTTGTTTAGGATCTCACCCTTCGACAACTTGGTTGGTTTTTAAAGTGTCATATTCTCTCCCTTGTTACATTTTTGCTCTTAAGACACTTGTTGAATCTTTTTAGATTCTCCTTTATCTCCTCTGCCAAAACTCTCTCATGTCCCCTTTTTGCCCTTCTGATTTCCCTCTAAGCATACTCTTACATCCTTTATACTCTTTACAGGATTCATGTGATCCAGCTGTTTATATCTGAAACATGCCTCCTTTCTCTTGAGCAGAGTCTCAATATCTCTAATCACCTAGTGTTCCTTAATCTTGCCAGCCTTGTCCTTCACACTTACGGAACTAAACTCTCTTTGTCTCGTTTTTGAGAGTCTCCCAGTTGCTAGGGAACTGTGAACAACGTCCTCCCGTCAACAATTGAAAGTTCTTGTCTAATACCATCAAAAATGGCTTTATCTAAAGTTAGAACTTTAACTTATGAACCTTTTCCTTAACTATTTTAAAACTAATAGAATTATGGTTATTGATCCCAAAGTGCACCCTCACCAATTCCTCAGTAACTTGCCCGGTCTTATTTTCCAATAGCATGCCAATTTTTGCCCCTTCTCTATTGGGCCATCTACAAATCAATTGAGAAAGTTTCCTGAACACACTTAACAAATGCCTCCCCATCAAAGTCCTTAACTCGATGGAAGTCCCAGTCTATGTTTAGAAAATTAAAATCCCCTCCTATTACAACCTGATTATTCTGATAACTATCCGCAATCTCCCAGCATATTTGCTCCTAAACCTCCTGCTGACTCATGGGAGGGCCTATAGTATCAAAGTAATCACTCCCTTCTTATTTCTTAGTTCCATGCATGTAGTTTCAATGGACGGTCCTTCAGGAATATCCTCTCCAAGTACTGCCATGATGTTTTCTGTAATCAAAACACCATTCCCTCTCTTCTCTTGCTTCTCCTTCCTGTAACATCTGTACCCCAAAACATTGAGCTGCCAGTCTTGTCCCTCCCTCAGCCATGTTTCTGTAATATCTATGGAATCCCACGTTCCCATCTATCTACCTTACCTGTCGGGCCTCTTGCACTGAAACAAAAGAAGTTTGTTTTATCAGTCTTCCCTCACTTCCTGCTGTGTTCTTGCCTGTCTTGTTTATTTAACATGTTCTCTTAACTTCTGCTCTGCCATCAAACTTCTTATTTGTCTCACTATTGTTTGAAGTCCCACCTGACTGCCAGACTAGTTTTTCCTGTGCTATCACAACTTTGACCATGGAAATTGAAAACTAGATGGGTTTCACTGGGGAAGAGCAAGGAGAACTATGTCTTTGATGAGTCCTCTGTCCTCACTGGCCCCTGCAAAGGCCAGAGTCCCCTCCATCTTTTCCTACTTTCAGATTGTCCACCACAGCTTACCAAACCTTGAACCCAAGTCTGCCAATCTGGGCCATGGCATTACTACCATGCTCAAAATGTAGTGTCTGTTTCTAACAACATTCTCTGTTGGAGAAAGGTTACCGAATCAGCTGTGGCCACAGCTACCAATGATGTTGCGATAAGCCGAGTTGCCAGCTCCTAGAGCTCTTACTCCAGGAGCGGAATGAAGATCCAGATGCAGCTACGTAACAGCCTGCTGGCTATTAAATAAGCACAGGGTAAAGTAACACACAGGGACTGTGTCCACACCCAACATTTACACTGACGGCCCTAGCATTGGGACTCAGGTTGGGTGCAGATAAGGAAAACTTGGGAAAATAGCTACTGGTGGTAGTAGCCATACAAATCCCTCCCCAAAAAGTAACTGCAATGTAGGGCAGATACATGTAAAGAAATAATGAGCATTTATAAGAAATGGGCAATAATATTGATGGGTAATCTTAATCTTTATGTAGGTTGTACAAATCAAACTGACAAAGGTAACCTTGGTGCTTGTATACACAGAGTATATTTCAGAAAGAATAATACGTTCTGGAACAAACTTTAATGAAATGGGTCTTTATATAATTTTCTATTAACGAATTGTCTAGTGAAAGACGATATAACCACGTTGAAATTCCAACACAGCTTGGTAGTGAAAAACTAGTCTAACAATAAATAAAGGCAAATACTAAGAAAGGAAAGCAAAGTACAGCAGGTGCTGGAAATCTGAAATGTTTTAAAAAATACGATGTGCTAGAGAAACCCAACAGGTCTGGCAGCATCAGTGTAGAGAGAAACACTTAATGACTCGAGTTCAATGACTTTTCTTTGGAGTTAAGAAGAATCATTGGACTCAAAACATTAACTCTATTTCTCTCTCCACAGATGCTGTTACACCTGCCCAATTTCTCTAGCACTTTCAGCTTTACTAAGGAATGAAGACATAGAATGAGCAATTATGTTAAAAGTATGGTGGTAATAAACAGAGCAAGACACTTAAAGAGCTATTCAATATGTTCATCAAAGATGCACTCTATCGAGAATGAAAGGTTCTACAAGAGGACACAATATTAGTAGTTTACTAAGACACAGGAAGATGAAGTCAAATTGAAAGAACATGCACACAATGTTACAATTATTGGTCAGCTAAAAGGCTGAGGGAAGAAAATAAGTTATCATGCTAGCAAAGATAAAAATTAAACAGTAAAAGTATATAAATTGCCAGCATATATAAAAATGTAATTAAGGTAAGCATTGATCTCTTAGAGAATGAGACTCATGATGGGAAACAAGGAAATGGCAGAGACTTTGACAGTGGAGGAATAATTGAGGTAGTTCCATATTGGTAGACAACCAGATGACATAGTATACTCAAACAGTACTTTTAAAGTAAAACATTTACTGGGAAACCTATAGCTTTATTATTATTTATGAGCAAACATTCTTTCACTAAAAACATTACCTCATCACTTAGTCGACTTTTGCAAGTTAAATCCATGTTATGTCTCTTTGAACAGTCACCTCTTTGTGGATTGTTCTGCTCTTTTGATCCAGTATTATGGCAGATCTCATCGGATTTTCTGCCAGAAACGTCCAACTTTCTAATGGAGCAAATTGAAGGCATCTTTTCTGAAGAGTCCAAGGATAGTCCTTGAGTTTTAGAAAAATCATCCTTTGAGCTTGAAGGAAGCAATTTTCTTTCAAAGGTATGATGTATTCTTTTCTTACTGTTATTAATATGTGTTGCAGTTTTTGTTTGGTTTTCAGCTGGAGTTAGCTTTGCTGCTTTGTCTGGCTGTTGTTGCTCCAGTGTTTGTGTTTTGTTGCATTGACCCTGACCTGGTGATTTTTCATCAAATATTGAGTAAAATGTTTGATGCTTAATAATTCTTTCATCTGTTTTGAAAGAGAAGGAAAATAAATTCAGGTAAAGGAACTTCCAAACTGATATAAATTTTTTAAAATGACTTTCATAAATTTAGAAGTTTTATATTTTTCTCAACAATCAAAACTGAACAATACTACCACAACATTACAATCCACACATTCTTCACAAAAACCTTAAATAATAAATTTTGTTTCCACTCCAACTAATCTTTTCATACTAAGGCAATCCCAGTTAATGTTAGCAAAGTTGAAATCCCTTCCCACTACAATCCATTTCCTCTCTCACTTTTCTGTGATTTACCTATAGATTTGCTCCTCTATCTCCCTCTGACTGGGGAGGGGGGAAGCATAGAATAATCCCAGTAAAGTGAGCATCCCTTTTCCATGTCTAAGACCATTTGAAGAACCTTCTAAGACACTCTGCCTCATTGTAGCTATGATTGTTTCCTTTATCAATAATACAATGGACCCACCAATCTTGTCCAGCCCCCACCATGCCAGAAACATCCTGGAAAGTTGAACTACCAGTCATGCTCTTCCTTCAGTCATGTTTCCGTGATTGCAACAATATCAATGTAACAAATATGCCATAACAGCCAATATTCCAATTCTATTCTTTTAACTATACTAAGCTTAAGACTTTGCTTCACCTAAGAAACATTCAAGAGTAAAAAATTATCAGACAAATACTAATTAAAACAAACAGCATCATTTTAATGACAAACTAGATTACCTTGCTGAAAGGTGTATTTCATACAGGAAGTTTGTCTTTCCAGAGTACTACAGCTTGAAGCAGGACTATCAGACACCCAGCACTTCTTCTTGGATAAGGCTTTTTTATTTTTTTGGGTGATTTCTAAAAGGCCAGGCAATCTACAAATATTAAAGAAAAACCTCAGTTGTCTAATTATATTCAATGCATAATTTAAATGGTAACATCAGGTAAGATGTCACCATGAACTAGAGAAATGAAAACAAGGTCAGAACTTTAAAAGATTTAATGCTGGAAGTACTAGAACAAGCATGTGCGAGAACAGGGTCTAAACCCACAGTCAAAAGTAATGTCAGGAATCCAGCAAGAATCACAGCAAGCAATTTTGAGGAAAAGTGGAAAAAAAGTCCAAGTGTGATATCACAGGAAACTGTTAAGTAACTCATTCAAGGGGACTTGTTTTTTTTTCTCTAATCTATAAGGCCACTGTATTAAAGAACTGGTAAAATCTGTGTTTTCAGAAGAGTGGAGTTGACAGAAATGATTTAAGGAGTCAGAATTATGTGAGGTCAGGTGGTCATGGAAGTGAGGTGATGTCACAGGACAAGGAATCATATGGTGAGTTTTCCTGTAAGCTTTAAATTTAATATGAATTAATTAATTATAAATCATGAGAAAATTAATTCATTAAATCATGCAGCTCGTACAAACTGAAGTCAATTTAAATTTAACTAAACTGCTTGAGCTTTCTCATGAACTAACAGAGTGAGATGACGAGGCTAATGCAGTCGATACGATACATACGGATTTCCAAAAGACGTTTAACAAAATATTTAGAACAGTTGCGTAAGCCAGTCTAGCACTCCACAACTGAAACAGCTAGATGATACATAGATATCAAACGGAAGTAAAAGCAAAGTACTGCTGATGCTGGACATCTAAAATAAAAAAAGAAAATGCCAGAGAAAATCAGCAGGTCACGAAGCATCAGTAGAAAGAGAAACAAGGTTAATTTTTCGAGTCTAATAAGACCGTTATTCAAAATACTGAAGCATCATGTTAGACTGGAAATTTAACTTCTCTATACTGTTTTTAGTTAGATATCAAACCCATTGAAATGACAAGAACCAGTAACGGTTTAATAATTACACAAACTGGGTGACAGTTCAGAAGATTGGATATGATGTGAAAACAGCAAAGAATGATAAAAAGATGAATCAGAGATAAAATAAGAATATGAGACACAACTCACTAGGTATATAAAAGAACTAGAGTTTCTAAATTCATTTTAAAAAGAAAAGAATTATCAAAATTTTAAAAAATGATTCCATAAAGAAAATTAATCTTGGGGATTAATAAAAGAAAACAAAGAGATGCCACATGAATCAAAGAGGTGTATTGCACTGATCGTCATTATAGAAGATGCAAGTATCAAACCAGAATTAGCTGTAAATCATGAAATAGAACTGAAGGAGGAAATCAAGAAAATTCCATACACAAGGGAAATGGAACTATGAAAATGTTGGAACTGCAGCAGACGCCATCCAAGGATCTTTAAAGTAGTAGTTTTATTCATTCTTGGGATGAGGGCATGGACTTCAGGAAGGCGTTCAACAAGGTTCTCCTGGACCTGTCAGCAAGTTTAGATTACATGGAACACAGGGACAGTGAATGATTTGGATACAAAATTGGCTCAAAGGTAGGACACAGTGGATTGTTTTTTTTGAACTGGAGGCCTGTAACCATCAGTGTGCTGCAAGATTCAGTGCTGGGTCCACTACCTTTTGGAGTTGGGTCTAATGCTTTTTGTCATCTGTATAAATGATTTGGATATGAATACAGGTGGTATGGTTAGCAAGTTTGCAGATGACGCCAAAATTGATGGTGTAGTGACCAGTGAAGATTATCTCTGAGTACAACGGGACCTTGATCAGATGAACAAATGAGTCAAGGAGTGGCAAAAATAATTTAATTTAGGTAAGTGTGAGATTCTGCACTTTGTTATACAATTAATGGTACAATCCTGGGGAATGTTGCCAAACAGAGACCTTAGGATGCAAGTTCATAGTTCCTTGGAAGTGGACTCATATGTCGACATGGTAGTAAAGGTGGCATTTGGTATGTTGCTTTTTTGAACAGTGCATTGAGTATAAGAGTTGGGAAGGTCATGTTGCATCTGTACAAGACATTGGTTAGGCCAGTTTTGGAATATCACGTGCAATTCTGGTCCCCCTGAATAGGAAGGACATTGTGAAACTTGAAAGGGTTCAGAAAAGATTTACAAGGATGTTTCCTGGGTTAGAGGATTTGAGTTATGGGACAAGCTAAATAGGCTGGAGTATTGGAGTGAGGGGTGACGTTATAGAAGTTTACAAAGTCATGAGTGGCAGGGATAGGGTGAATAATCAATGTCTTTTCCCAAGGGTACGGGAGTCCATAGACGGCATAAGTTTAAGGTGAGAAGATGAAGATTTAAAAGGGACTTTACGGAGCAACATTTTTACACAGAGGGTGGTGCGTGTATGAAAGGTGGTGCCAGAGGAGGTGGTGGAGGGTGGTACAATTACATTTAAAGTGCATTTGGATGGGTCCATGAATAGGAAGGGTTTAGTGGGACATGGGCCAAATGTTGAAAAATGCGACTGGATCAATTTAGAATATCTGGAGGCATGGACAAGTTTGACCAAAGGCTCTGTTTCAGTGCTGTACATCTCTATGACAATGTAGGCCATAGCAGGTGAGGAGGCAAGATTCCCTTCCCTGAAGGACATTAGCGAACCAAACTTTTTTTCTGATAATCAACAATGGTTTCATGGTCATCAGTAGATTCATAATTCTAGATTTTTTAAATTAAATTCAAATTCCACCAGCTTCTCTGGCAGCATTCAAACTTGGATCCCCACAACATTAGCTGAGTTTCTGGATTAATGGCCTGGTGATAATGCCATTAGACTATCGCCTCTCCCAAGGTTAAGAATGCCATTATTAGTGAGATTAGGAATTGCCAGGAAATGCAAGAAGTTGAATAACTAATTAGTACAACATAACCAGAATGGGGATGACTATTCAAATAGGAATACTGTTTATATGGGCAATAGTTATGTGCAATCAACAGTAAAGAACAATGAAGATTATGACCACCCTTCACTACACACCAATGGCACCTATGCAAAAGAAGTACAGGGCAAGTACGGAAGCTGCTATTTACAGCTAGGTAGTTTAGAATGCCTCCCCAGATCCAGAAATCTGACTTCCCAAAGGATCACAGAGGTCTCCTCATACAAAATTAACCTGTGTAGGTAAACCACTGGCTAAGGGGAGGGACTGAAAGGGTTTAAATGAAAAATGTATTGTGCAGAGTAACATTAATAGTTGTCAGCTGTTTACTGTGCAGATAGCAAGGACTGCATATGCTGGAAAGTTCATAAAGTGCGGAGCTGGATAAATCACTGTAGGTCAAGCAACATCACTCCTCTGATGCTGCTTGAACTGCTGTGCTTTTTTCAGCTCCATATTTTGTCGATAGCTGTTCGCTATGGATCAACCTAAGAGAACACAAAATTGGAAGTTGTCAGTTCTCAAGAAGGTACACCAGAGGTATTAGACCTCAGAGACTATAAACATTTCACAAGACGACATGTGGGATCACAATACCATTTGCTCTTGGAGGCAAGTTGCCTGCAAGATAACAAAGGAATGATAAGGCTTACAGTTCCTTAAACAGGTTGTTTATTCACTGAATCTCTTGTGCCGCGAGAGAAGTAAAAATAACACAAGAGACACAAGACAGGAAAGAATGATGATCGATATACACAAGCCAGACATAAACCATTAAGTGAAGAACAAATTGTTGCCTGTGGTGCTAGAGCTAATAATATATATGGGCCTTCTCACTCATTTTACTGCAACACCCCATTAAAATGGCAGCACTGGCAAGGTAGGCAGCATTTGAGCTCCTGGGCCCATCCACACCAGGCTGCCACTTTCTCCCTTCTTTCTTTACCCTTTCTGTCCTCTTTTATTTTCTTCTTCATCTTCCTCTGGCAGTGGCAGCAAAGGTGACATCGTGGAGGAGAAATGACAATAAATCATCATTCATAATTGTATCCTACAACTGGATAGGCATTCTTATGTTGTGATTAGCTAGTTATACTCACATTTTATTAATGATGTAAACCTAATCAATAGTAGTGATTGGATTTCGATAACTGTACATCTCTTAATTGGGAAGTGTTATTTTTGTGTAATTGAATCTAAGAGTTCAACTGCCTTTGTATTCCATTGTTCTAGGTCTCCAGTGGATCGTGTTCAGATACTCTGTAGTCCCTTGCTATAGCAAGCAAGAAAGATAGTTTTAAACACTGAAGATTCCATTTGCTTTCCCTATTATAGGTCTGATCACTTTCTACAGATAAGAATCAGAGTATAGCAGAGAAATAATCAGATCCCAGAAATTCCTGCAATAGTTATCAAAGTGCACCAAGATCAAGAAAGCTATCAGTGAGTGCCTGCAATGATATAAAGCAATATTTGAAGAAAAGAAAACACACTTCTGTTCAATTTTCCCTTGAAATGTTTCAAGTGGTGTAAAAGCATCCAGAACCAATCTCATCAACTCCAGCAACATTTCCATCAGTATCACTTCCTTCTTGACCATCTTTTCCAAATAAGCCCTGCTATCCCCTCCAGGAAATGCACTTCCTGACATACAAGCCAGCATCAATAGTTAAAGTAAGATTCACAGATTTGTTATGTAGCATTGCTATATACAATACTAAATAAATATTGTGTTTAGGCTTTAGAATCTATTGTATACATACGAAGCTGTAAAAGTATTAATATGTCATCTAGACATATGTATTCCAACTTGTGTACAATTCAACTTATGAAAGTATTCAGGAGTGGAACCCATTCGTAAGTCAGGGACCACCTGTAATAGGGAAGATAAATGGAATGTTGGCCTTTACTACAAAGGAAATGGGCTATAAAAATAGGGAGGCTTTACTAAAACTACATCATGCACTAGTCCAACAACAGCTTGAACAGTATGAATACTTGTAGTTCCTTTTCCTATTGCAAAATATACTGGCATTGGATCCAATCCAGAGAAAGTTCAGTAGGGCACTGTCTTATGAGCAGAAATTGTGTATGTCAGGCATGTACTCACTGGAGTTTCAAAGATGAGAGGCAGCCTTACTGAAACATACAACATTCATAGGGATTTGACAGATTGGATAAGAAAAGGTTGTTAATCTTGTTAGGAGAATCTAATATGAGAAGCACAATCTCAGCATAAGGGGTTACCCATTTAAGACCGAGATGAGGAGGATTTTGTTTTTCTCTCAGTAGGTAGGCAATCTGTGGAATTCTTAGCACAGAGAGCTGGAATGGTTGAATCATTAATTCTGTTAAAAATCACACAACACCAAGTGATAGTCCAACAGGTTTATGTGGAAGCACTTGCTTTCGGAGCTTTGCTCCTTCTCAGGTAGCTTTCATCAGCTACCTGGTGAAGGAGCAGCTCTCCGAAAACTAGTGCTTCCAAATAAACTTGTTGGACTATAACCTGGTGTTGTGTGATTTCTAACTTTGCCCATCCCAGCCCAACACTGGCTCCTCCACATCATGGCTACGAATAATTCTGCTCACTGGAGTTTAGAAAAATGAGAGGTGATGTCATTGAAAGATTGAGGATTCTTAAGGATTTTTCCGAGGCAAGTAATCAGAGGAAGCTTACCCTCTGGGAAGAATCTGGGACCAGAGAGCAGAGTCTTGGAATTAAGGGGTACTAATTTAAGATTGAGATGAGGAGGAATTTCTTCTCTCAGAGAGTGGAGATTCTTTAGAACTCCTTATATTGAGAGTATAGGAACGGAGTCCTAGTGTACTTTTACAGCTGAGATAGATGGATTCTTGATCAGTAGGAGTATCAAGGGTTTTGGGGAAAATGCAGGAAAATGGATGTGAGTACTGCCACATCAGCCACGATCCTACTAAATGGCAGATCAAACTCAAGGGGCCAAATAGCCTAATCCTATTTGATTTCTTCTGGTTGTGGCTTATAGTTAAAGTTGAATATATTGAATGCTGAGATAGACAGTATTTTTAATCAGGATGGGAATGAAGGGTAATGCGGAAAAAACAGGAAAATAGAGTTGAGAATGATCAAATCAATCATGAGTTCAGTGATTTGAACGAAGTCAGCCAGGTGGACGTCATAGAACAGGAGTTCCCTGAGAGGGGCCGTTAACTGGGTCTAATCAGGCAGTCTTGGCTAACAGATATAAACTGCAGATCAAGGTTTGTGGAAAGATTTGTTGCTTTTCTGCCAGGTGTAGTTGTTATGGATACGTTCACCGAGCTGGGAAGTCAGTTTGCTGACATTTTGTCCCCTTTCTAGGTAACATCCTTTGTGCTGTGGAGCCTCCTGTGAAGTGTTGCTGTTCTGTATCAGTTGGAATTTATTTGGTTTCACTCCTGCTGCCTCTGGTTGCTGGTTGCCAATTCCATTTGTTCGTTGCAGTGGTTGGTAAATTGGGTCTAGGTCAATGTGTTTACTGATGGAGTCTAAGGGTAAGTACCCTGCTACTAGAAATGCTCTGGCTGTCCTCTGTTTGACTTGTCCTATTATTGTTGTATTGTCCCAATCGAATTTGTGGTCCTTGTCATCTGTGTGTATAGCTACTAGGGACAGTTGGTTGTGGTATTTAGTGGCTAGTTCATGTTCATGAACGAGGATCGCTAGTCATCTACCTGTTGGTCCTATATAGTGTTTCTTGCAGTCCCTGCATGGAACTTTACACACCACATTTCTCCTGCACATGTTGGGTACTGGATCTTTTGTTCAGATGAATTGTTGTCTGAGTGTGGCTGTCGGTTTATGTCCTGTCATGAGTCCAAGTAGTTGGAGTGCAGTGCCAGGGGTTCTGTTCATTCGAGGAGCCGGCTCTGAGCTAGCTGGATCAGTATCATGTACTATGCATACGTAAATAAAGGGTGACTTGGTGACTGAAAACTGGCCTTCATGGAGTTATTTCCATGATCTTTTTTGAACAGTTGAATAGATACAATGGGCTGAAAGGCCAATGTCTTATGGTTATGGTATCAGAAGTAACAGACTCATTTAAGGGGGTATTTAAAGCCTTTGACAATTATTTCAACCCACAAAGTAAAAAAAATTATTGAAAGTGCAAGATGTGACACAAATGTACAACATCCAGGGAAATCAAAGATGGCTGCATTAGTGATCTCTACAGACATGTGGAGAGATACGACCATGGTGACTTGACATGACACCTAATTGCATAGGCATTACTGCTGAGACTCTGACAAAATTATTAGCCAAAGAAGACCGAACTCTGCAGAAAACCATTTATTTAGCAAGAGAAGCAGAAGTCCGGAAACAACACAGATCAATCTTAAGAGGGGAGCAAAGTACTGCAGAACGTGGAAATCTGAAATAAACCGAAATAATGCTGGAGAATGTCAACAGCTCTAGCAGCATATATGAAGGTCAAAAATCTCACGACACCAGTTTACAGCTTATTTGAAAACACTAGCTTTCAGAGAGCTGCTCCTTCATCAGGTGCTAGTGAGAGAGGTAGACCTTAGACACCTCCACAGCATATATGAAGACTGAGGTGCAGTTAATGTTTGGTGGTTTTTCCTTAGAAATGCATTGGAATGAAAAATGATGGCTTTTAAGTTGTGGAAAAAGAGGAGGAGAAGGTGTAAGTGGAACAGATGGTGAAGGTGCACAAGAGCAAAACGCAAAAGGAATACTAGGATGAACAGATGTGGATTCTAACCCTAAATTTGCTGCTTCAGCCGAAATGAGAAAAATCATATAAAGTCTGCCTAATTGAAAAGTCAATCAATTGGATTATGGCTTTGTGTTTTCTGAAGAGATATGTTTGCTCAAATGAGGTGTTGTAAACCAGCACATTGCATCTGGGTCAAAAGTCCTGTTAAAACCAGTTGTGAAAATTGACCATTTGTTAAAAAGGCAAAGTGTGGTTGATTAAAGAATAAGTATCGTACCTGACTTGCAACACAAAAGCTGCAAGACAATCACCAATATGATTAGGAGGAATCAGGCTGTCTTGGCCATGGTTCACTAAAGCCGAGAGGTAAGCCTTCTTCCAAAATAACAGGCAGGTGCTCAAAGAGGTGAAAGAGCAATCACTGAGAAATGGACAATGTCAAGTATTAACCACACAGTTTGGATACAAAGAACGAGACATAACACAATGTGCAATAGCTGGCTAGCACATGTGTTGTGATCAATGACTGGAGGTTGGAATACAGCAGGCTGATCACCTGTTTCAGACTGATTCTTAGACAAGTCTACACAAATCAGGTAACTTGAGACTGTAAGCATTAGCTAAGCTTGTTACATATACTGCAATAATGGTAATATTACTGTGCACCTTTTATAAATAAAGCAAAATTAGGTGCATCCCATTGTTAGGGTTGCCTTGAGTTATCATCACCCATGTCAGAACAAGATGGACAAGGAGGAACTTAATCAGAGGAATGTGAAGTTTCTCTATCATGGAATAGAGGGAGAACTAGCTATTTCGATAGAGAACTGGCTCAAATGTAGAAGGTGATGGTGGAGGGTTGCTTTTCCACACTGAAGGCCTGTGAACCAGTGATGTGCCACAAGAATCAATGCTGGGTCCACTGCTTTTCATTATTTATATAAACGATTTGGATGTGAACTTTGGAGGCATGGTTAGTAATTTACCGATGGCACCAAAATTGAGAGCCTGATCAGATGGATCAATGGGTTGAGGAGTGGCAGTTGGAGTTTAATTTAGATAAATGTGAGAGGTTGCATTTTGGAAAGACAAATCAGAACAGGAGTTGCATACTTAATGGTCAAGTCCTAGAGAGTATTGCTAAACAAAGACAGCTTGATGTGCAAGTTTATAGTTCCTTGGAAGTGGGGTTGCATGTAGACAGGTAGTGAAGAATGTGTTTGGTATACTTGTCTTTATTGGTCAATGCATTAAGTATATGAGTTGGGAGGTCATGCTGTGGCTGTACAGGACAATTGTTTGGCCACTTTTGGAATACTATGTGCAATTCTGGTCTCCTTGCTATAGGAAGGATGTTGTGAATCTTGAAAGGGTTCAGTAAAGATGTACAATGATGTTGCCACGGTTAGATGATTTCAGCTACAGGGAGAGGCTGAACAGATTGGGGCTATTTTCCCTGGAGCATAGGAAGCTGACAGGTGTCCTTATAGAGGTTTTTAATCATGAAGGGCATGGATAGGGTAAATAGACAAGATTTTTTCCCAGAGATAGGGAAACTTCAGAACTCGAAGGCATATATTTAAGGTGAGAGGGGAAAGATTTAAAAGGGATCTGAGGGGCAACATTTTCACGCTGAGGATGCTGCAGGTATGGAATGTGCTGCCACAGGAGTGGTGGAGGTTGATACAATTACAACATTTAAAACACATCTGGATGGATATATGGATAGGAAGGGTTTAGTTGGATATGGGCCAACAGCTGGAAAATGGGACTAGGTCTATTTAGGATATCTGATCAGCATGGAAGAGTTGGACCGAAGGGTCTGTTTCTATGCTGTACATCCCTATGACTCTACCACCGAAGGCTTTGGAACCTCAGTCCTAAGACTGTTTAAGGTAGAAAGATACATGTCTGATTGCCAGATATTTACAAGATATTTAGCCCATCATATCTTTTCTCTTGTTTTTGATCAAAAAATCTAAAACTAATCCTACTACCATCTTTATTGGGAATAAATAACACCCACTTTAAGGTACTTTCATTGATTTTCTGTTGAAGCTCCATGCTTTCACTGATCATACGAATGTATAATGTAGAAAATGAATTTACACATCTCCAAATTTTCACATTGAAAAATCATTATGAACCCTTTAACTGAATGAAAATTTAAATCAAGCTTTCAAAGAACTTACAGATGAATACTATATGAAACTTACAAAGGCTTTTCTTTCAACATCACAAGTTGAGAGTCAGGAACAATGTCGTCTGTTCTGTCTAAAATAAAAGCTAAATATTAACTACAAAAGCATGATATAAAATCAGTTCCTGAAGTCTACATGAACTTCAGCTTTCTTTACCTAGTGGTGCTTTCTGTGACACTGAACTTTCATCATTTTGCTCTTGCAGTATTTCAACAACTCTGTTGGCGGTGATCTTCTACAACAGAAAAAGATTATACCATTTTAATCATAGTTGATCAAAGGTTGCTTGCTATGAGAAAAAAGATCCATCATCTCCCGTCATCTAGAAAATAAGGAATACAAGCGCTGTTATTATTTTCTGTTGAGGCTATGATGAATTTTTTAGTTTAAAAGCTTGTAGGCTTTGAGACAGAAACTGGAACAGAATCTGAAACTTCAGTCAACTGAAGGTAAATCTGAACTTTAGGAAAACTGAAATTGAAAAGTAGAAACTAAAATGGAAACTTCTCATAAGTCCCATACTCTTCAAAAACAGATTAAAATGAAGTAATTTGAGCTTTGATCCATTGGTGCAGTCTTCCTCTTCTTCTCTGCAGTGTGTCAAAACTAGGCACAAGTTGTTTTCCACTCTGAAGATTGGGTGAAGTGACAAGATAGTCCAATACCAAATCCACAAACGCTGCCACTGTGGGGAGGTAGTTTTGCAGAGATGGCTGGATGGGACCTTCTGTTCTTTACACGTTTCCATCTGGGCTTGTCGGAGACTATTCACAACGGTTTGAACATTCACAGATGTTTCTTCTCCAGTTTGGGTGTTCTTGAGCAAAAAATTCTAACAGCTTTGTACGAAATTGTACTTACTTTTCCAAGAAGGGTTGGTGGAAATTCTTGAAGCATTTTCTCTGTTCTCCTGGTAACTGCTTGCCATGACAAAGCTCACAGCACAGAGCGCAAGGCCAATGAGGCCAGCTCAATACAGCTAATTGACTGCGTGATTGCAAGAATTAAGCATGAGCAATTCAATGCTGGGCAAGTTAGTCTGACAGAAGATAACTGTATAGAAACCCATTCAATTGTACCATGATCTACCATAGGGTAGATGCAATTATCAGGAAGTCCAGAACCAAGGGTCAGAGGTCACAGTCTAAGGTTGAGGAGTAAGGCCATGCTGTGTGGCTGTATGACTCTATGACAGAAATAAAGATAAATTTATTCATCCACAGAGTGATGAGTCTGTGGAATTCTTTGTTATAGAAAGTGGTTAAGGCCAAAATATTGAATGTTTTCAAAATATATATATATATTTCTTTGGGCTAAAAGTAATAAAGGATATGAGAAGAAAGCAGGAACAGGGTACTGAGTTGCTTGCTCAACCATGTTCAAAGTGAATAGTGGAACTTGTTGGAAGGCTCACTCACACTCCTAAAATCTATTTTTCAATGTACATCCACTGAGTGTCGTGGTGGATGGAATCTGCACTGTGACTCGGGACAAAGCTCTCCAGGCACTGGGAAGAGGCAACTGGGGAGGACTCTGAAAATGACCTTCTATGTGAAAGACAAGAAGGGAGATCTCTCTGTTATCACCATTAGTTGTTGTCTTTGTTGAAGACAGTCAAAATTAAGATGTCTGAGAGATTCCCTGGAGTGTTCTCCTTCTTCCAAATGAGAAAGTGAGGTCATATGCTCACAAACAAAGCTTTTCACTGTACTTTGGTACAAGTGACAATAAATAAATCAATCAATGTATTTGCACCAAGTATGCTTCCTTAAAGCAGCCGAAGAAACAGTACAAACCCGAGCTTTGGTGAGTGGGGAGCATGGTTCCTTTTGGTTTTCTACATTCTTTCTCTGTGGATTTAATTGATTCTTGCTCTACTCTCACAACAAGAGATAGCTGTTTAGTAATTGTAAGATATAAGAACATAATTAGGCTATTCATCCTATCAAGTCCGCTTGATCATTCAATCGCAATTGATATGTTTCTCAACCCCATTCTTCTGCCTTCTCCCTTTAAAGTTTGATTCCCTTATTAATCAAGAATCTTTGACTTAAATATACTCAATGACTTGGCTTCCATAACCTTCTGGGACAATGAGTTCCACAGATTCACCATTCTCTGACTGAAGAAATTCCTCATCTCAATTCTAAAGGGTTATCGCTTCACTCTGAAGCTGTGCCCTAGAGTCCTAGTCTCTCTTACTAGTGGAAACATCTTCTCCATGCCCACTCTATCCAGGTTTCTCTGCATTGTGTAAGTTTTAATGAGATTTCCCCTTTGAAACTCCAAGAGTAGAGACCCAGAATCCTTAACCATTCCTTGTATGACAGGCCCTTCATACCCAGGATCATTCTTGTCAACCTCCTCTAGACGGCAGCCATGGCCAGCAACTCTTTATGTACATACAGGTCCCAACATTTCAGATGGCTTGTAAAAGAATCCTGAAGTAGGTCCCCAAATCCTAAGTACCTTGTGCTTCAAATTTCCAAAGGTTTCCCAATTGTGAAAACACTCTATGTCTCTATTCTTCCTAATAAAGTGCATAACCTCACACTTTCCCACATTGTACTTCATCTGCCATTCCTTGCCCACTCTGCTAGTATGTTCGGGTCTTCTTACAGCTCCTTGCCTCAACATTACCTGTCCACTTCCATCTTTCATGTACAAACTTTGCAACAATTCCCTTAGTTCCTTCAACCAGTGATTAAAAAGTGATTAAAATTTATCCAATCCATATGTATTCAAATAATGTACAAATTGGTGGTAAGCTTAATATCAATAAAATTAAATCATTAACACTCTTTCAGAATGGGTGGGAAGTTCCTTGAATTCTTTGTTCCAGGAGACAGTTACAGCACATTCAGTACAGTCTTCTGATTCATCAGGGACAAGACCATGTGACTGAGTGAGGCATGTGAGCAGATCAAATGGCAACAGCATCAGCCTTGCAACTTTTCAAAAGATTTAAAGTTCTCTCAGTTTGTTTGGATGAGAGTGTATGCCACAGCATGGATGAACTAACTAACTACAACACAATAGGACAGGAAACCTTTTAAACAAAGGAGGAACAAGAAATGCAGTGGTGGTTGGGGATAGGGGATAGTATAACAAAGGAGATTGTCAACATTCTCCTACAGTAAAGTGCAGATGGCTATGTTGCCTGCCAGGTTGCCTTCAAGCTCCTGATCAGTCATCACAATGTAGAATGAAGTATACCAAGAGAAATATTGGGATGTTATGATAAAGAGGCAGCAATAAACTTGAGTGAATTTAGACTGCATATAAACTGGAAAAATCAGACTGACATTAGAACCCTAAATAAGGAATTCATAAAATTTGAGATGCCTTCCCAGAGCAGCCTGTTATGGAATCAGCCATAAAACAAGCTAAAGTCAACTTGGCATTGTGTATTGTGATACAATTTATTAATCACTTCAGTGTAAAGGAACACCCTGCCCACCCAACACCACAACTGACTGAATTTTATATTCAGTTTAAAAGGCAAAATATTGAGACGAAGGTTCGTATTTTATACTTAAATAAAGTCAACTATACGGGCTTGAAACCGGAGTTAGGATGAAGTAAACTGGGATGCTACGCTAACGGTCATATCAATGAAGGCTAGTGACTTATATTTTGAAGGATTCTTCAGAATAGTGTGTGTGTGTGTGTGTGTGTGTGTGTAAAATAATATGAATCCACAAGGATGATTGGTCAGAATAAGAACAGCAATGAATAACTAAAGGGCTAATCAAAACAAAGAAATTAGAGTATGAGAGAAAGCCAGTTGGAAATCTGATACCAGATAGTAAGAGTTTCTACAGGGATCTAAAAATGAAAAAGTAAATACAAAAGTAATTCCAGTAACAGCTGAGTCAGGATTGAAAGGGTGAGAGGACCACTGTGACACTACAATTACCAGAGAAGTGATATTAAAAAAGTGATGGAGCTATAGGCTGACAAATCTCCACGTCCTGATGGACTTTTACAAGGTTTACAAGGATGTTGCCAGGGTTGGAGGGTTTGAGTTATAGGGAGAGTCTGAATGGGCTAGGGCTATTTGCCCTGGAGCATCAGAGACTGAAGGGTGACCTTATTGAAGTTTTTAAAAATCATGAGGTGCACAGATGGGGAGAATAGTCAAGATCTTTTCTCTCGGGTAGGGGAGTCCTAAATTAAATGGCATAGGTTTAAGGTGAGAGGGGAAATATTTATAAGGGACCTAAGGGGCAACTTTTTCCTGTAGAGAGTGGTGCATATATGGAACGAATTGCCAGAGGAAGTGGTGGAGGCTGGTATAATTACAACATTTAAAAGGCACCTAGATGAGTATATAAAAATGAAGGGTTTACAGGTATAAGGGCTAAATGCTGGAAAATGGGTCTTATTTAATTTAGGATATGTAGTCAGTATGGATGAGTGGACTGAAGGGTCTTTTCAGTTCTGTACATCTCTATGACTCTATGATTGCATGGTGGGGGTCTTAAAAGAGGTGGCTAATGTTGTAGTAGTTGTGTTGGTGCTAATTTTCCAAAATTCTCTAGATTCTGGAAAGGTTCTGTTACACTGGAAACTGATAAATATATTCCTGTATGCAAGCATGAAGAGAAGCAAAAAAGAGGAAACTAGAGGGCAGTGAGCCTAGTGTTTGTCATGGGAAAGGTTTTAGAAGCAATCACTAAGGTAGTTATGGTTAGGCATATTGTAAAAACCTAAAGTAATGGGGAAGACTCAGCATGGTTTTCTAAAAGAGAAATCACACTTGGTCAATCTATTTGACTTCTTTGAAGTAACATAATGTGGTTAAATGAGAATCTGTAGATGCATTGTACTTGAATTTTTAGACGACATTTGGTAAGTGCTACATGGAAATTTACAGCAGAAAGTAAAAGCTCATGGTAAGGGGGTGACAGACTAACATAACAGAAGATTGGCTGACTCACAGAAAACAGAAAGTATGCGTAAATGGTATTGCCAGGAGATAAATAGAGTACTCTGCCTCAGTACCCTGAGCTGAGGCTTCAAATTTTTACAATTTACATCAATGACTTAACCAAAGGCATCGTAGCTAAATTCGCAGATGAAAATGTGTTGCTGGTCAAAGCACAGCAGGCCAGGCAGCATCTCAGGAATAGGGAATTCGACGTTTCGAGCATAAGCCCTTCATCAGGAATAAGAGAGAGAGAGAGAGCCAAGCAGGCTAAGATAAAAGGTAGGGAGGAGGGACTTGGGGGAGGGGCGATGGAGATGTGATAGGTGGAAGGAGGTCAAGGTGAGGGTGATAGGCTGGAGTGGGGTGGGGGCGGAGAGGTCAGTAAGGAGATTGCAGGTTAGGAGGGCGGTGCTGAGTTGAGGGATCGGACTGAGACAAGGTGGGGGGAGGGGAAATGAGGAAACTGGAGAAATCTGAATTCATACCTTGTGGTTGGAGGGTTCCTTGGCAGAAGATGAGGCGCTCCTCCTCCAGCCGTCGTGTTGTTATGTTCTGCCGGTGGAGGAGTCCAAGGACCTGCATGTCCTCGGTGGAGTGGGAGGGAGAGTTAAAGTGTTGAGCCACGGGGTGGTTAGGTTGGTTGGTCCGGGCGGCCCAGAGGTGTTCTCTGAAGCGTTCCGCAAGTAAGCGGCCTGTCTCACCAATATAGAGGAGGCCACATCGGGTGCAGCGGATGCAATAGATGATGTGTGTGGAGGTGAGGGTGAACTTGTGGCGGATATGGAAGGATCCCTTGGGGCCTTGGAGGGAAGTGAGTGTGGAGGTGTGGGCCCAAGTTTTACATTTCCTGGGGTTGCAGGGGAAGGTGCCGGGGGTGGAGGTTGGGTTGGTGGGGGGTGTGGATCTGACGAGGGAGTCACGAAGGGAGTGGTCCTTGCGGAACGCTGATAGGGGAGGGGAGGGAAATATATCCTTGGTGGTGGGGTCCGTTTGGAGGTGGCGGAAATGACGGCGGATGATACGTTGTATGCGGAGGTTGGTGGGGTGGTAGGTGAGAACCAGTGGGGTTCTGTCTTGGTGGCGGTTGGAGGAGCGGGGCTCAAGGGCAGAGGAGCGGGAAGTGGAGGAGATGCGGTGGAGGGCATCGTCGATCACGTCTGGGGGGAATCTGCGGTCCTTGAAGAAGGAGGCCGTCTGGGCTGTGCGGTGTTGGAACTGGTCCTCCTGGGAGCAGATGCGGCGGAGACAAAGGAATTGGGAATATGGGATGGAGTTTTTGCAGGGGGCATGGTGGGAGGAGGTGTAGTCCAGGTAGCTGTGGGAGTCAGTCGGTTTATAGTAGATGTCTGTGTTGAGTCGGTCGCCCGAGATAGAGATGGAAAGGTCTAGGAAGGGGAGGGAGGAGTCTGAGACAGTCCAGGTGAATTTCAGATCGGGATGGAAGGTGTTAGTAAAGTTGATGAACTGTTCAACCTCCTCGTGGGAGCACGAGGCAGCGCCGATACAGTCATCAATATAGCGGAGGAAAAGGTGGGGGGTGGTGCCAGTGTAGTTGCGGAAGATGGACTGTTCCACATATCCTACGAAGAGGCAGGCATAGCTGGGGCCCATGCGGGTGCCCATGGCAACTCCTTTAGTTTGGAGGAAGTGGGAGGATTGAAAAGAGAAGTTATTCAGGGTGAGGACCAGTTCAGTCAGTCGAAGGAGGGTGTCAGTGGAAGGGTACTGGTTGGTGCGGTGGGAAAGGAAGAAGCGGAGGGCTTTGAGTCCTTCGTGATGGGGGATGGAGATGTACAGGGACTGGACGTCCATAGTGAAAATAAGGCGTTGGGGACCGGGGAAGCGAAAATCCTGGAGGAGGTGGAGGGCGTGGGTGGTGTCCCGAACGTAGGTGGGGAGTTCTTGGACTAAAGGGGACAGGACCGTGTCGAGGTATTTTTGAGATGAGTTCGGTGGGGCAGGAGCAGGCTGAGACAATGGGTCGGCCGGGGCAGGCAGGTTTGTGGATTTTGGGCAGGAGGTAGAAACGGGCGGTGCGGGGTTGTGGGACTATGAGGTTGGAGGCGGTGGATGGGAGATCCCCTGAGGTGATGAGGTCATGGATGGTCTGGGAGATGATGGTTTGGTGGTGGGGGGTGGGGTCGTGGTCAAGGGGGCGATAAGAGGAGGCGTCCGCGAGCTGGCGTTTGGCCTCAGCGGTATAAAGGTCAGTGCACCAAACTACCACCGCGCCTCCCTTGTCTGCGGGTTTGATGGTGAGGTTGGGGTTGGAGCGGAGGGAGTGGAGGGCTGCACGTTCTGAGGGTGAGAGGTTGGAGTGGGTGAGAGGGGTGGACAGGTTGAGTCGGTTAATGTCACGGCGGCAGTTGGCTATAAAGAAGTCGAGGGCGGGTAGGAGGCCAGCACGGGGTGTCCAGGTGGATGGGGTGTGTTGGAGGTGGGAGAAGGGGTCGTCAGAGGGTGGGCGGGAGTCTTGGTTGTGAAAGTAGGCACGGAGGCGAAGGCGGCGGAAGAATTGTTCAATATCTCGGCGCGTGTTGAACTCATTAATCCGAGGGCGTAGGGGAATGAAGGTGAGGCCCCTGCTGAGGACTGATCTTTCATCCTCAGAGAGGGGGAGATCTGGAGGGATGGTGAAAATCCGGCAAGGCTGGGAGCTAGGACCTGGGACCTGGTGTGGGACTGGAGCTGGGGCTGGGGTTAGGGGCGGGGACAGAGATCGAAGTAGGGGCAGAGTTAGACGTGGTGACGTTGCTCGATGTGGGAGCGGAGTCAAGCGTGGGGGTGGGGTCATGCGTGGTGACGGAAATAAGCGTGGGGGCGGGGTTACGTGTGGTGGCGAAAGTCGGTGTGGGGGTGGGGTTATGCGTGGTGACGAAGGTTTGTGTGGGGGCGGGGTTACGTGAAGTGACGAAAGACGGCGTGGGGGGCGGGGTTATGCGTGGTGACGAAGGTTTGCGTGGGGGCGGGGTTACGTGTAGTGACGAAAGACGGCGTGGGGGCGGGGAAACCTGAGGATTTGTGCTCCTGCAGGTTAGTGATGTCATGGGGGCGGAAGTGGCTGCGCCGACGGCAACCGGAGGGGCGGAAATGGTTGCGGCGACGGAGGAATGGTGGTCATTCCCGGTAGCCGCGTGGGTCGCGGGTCCGTCGGCGATCGTGGAAGCAGTTGTCTGTGTTTCAGTGGGGGCGGAAGTGGAAACTAGCTAGGAAAGTGTGTCGTTTGGAAGACAAATAGAGGTAAATTGATTGAGTGGGCAAAATATGGTAGATGGAGTATAATGTGGAAAAATATGATGTTCATTTTGGCAAGAGCATTTTTAGAAATAAAGTACTATTAAAGGAAGAACAACTGCAGAATTCCTAAGTACAGAGGGAACTAGGTGTTCTGGTGCACAAGTCAGAAAAAGTTAGTCTGCAGTTTAAGCACAATATCAAGAAGGGAAAGATATCCTTTGTTATCAGAGAACTTTAATATAAAAATAGAGATGTTTTATAAGACATTGATGAGATGACAGCTCAAATATTGATCGATATTTTGGTCTCCATATGTAAGGAAGAATGTAAATATATTGGAAGGCATACAAACGAGGAATATTAGATTAAAACCTGAAATGAGTGGATTGTTCAAAGCAGAGGCTAGACAGGTTGGACTTGGTTCTACAGCAAATTCCAAGATTGAGGGCTGACTCAATTGAAATGTATAAGATTCTGAATGCTCCTGATAAGGTGAACATGGTAAGGACGTTTCGTCAAATGAGTCTACCCAGAACTGGGGGCACTATTTTAAAATTAAGGCATGAATTTTTAGGAGAGATGAGGATTTATTTCTCTTCTCACAGATTGTGTGAGACTTTGTAACTTTCTGCCTCAGAGCTGGTGGAAAGCTAGTCACTGAATAGTTTTAAGACATGAAAAATATTCTTGATAATGATAACCTTGATAAACTTAACATGATCGATAAGAAAAATGTTGCAAGTTATTCTTAAAGAAGTTATAGAACGAAAACTTGCCAATTTCAAGATAATTAGGCAGTCAACATAGTTTTGTAAAAGGAAAATCATGCTTGACCAATCTATTGAAGTTTTTAAGGACAACAAGTGGATAGAATGTGCTAAGGTATCAAAGTTTGTTGCAGAAAACAAAACCTTGTGATGTAAAGGGTAGCATACTGGCGTGAGAGAGGGAGCACATTGGCAGGTATAGAAGATTGGCTAATAGGAAGCAGAGAGTAGATGGGAATACGTGTTTTTTCAGATTTTTAAGATTTATGCAGTGGTGTGCCAGAGAGATCAGCTAGGAGCTTCAACTGTTTTGAATTTATATAAATTACTAGGATGAAAATATGGTTGCTAACTTTGCTGATGACATAAAGTTAGGTAGGAAAGTAAGTTGTGAAAAGGACAGAAGGAGGCTAACAAAAATATATGATAAACCAAAAATATGCAAACAGTGAAGATCTGAAACAAAAACAGAAATTGTTGGAGTGATTCAACAGGTCTGGCAGCACCTATGGAAAGAAAACAGTCAATATTTCAAGCTGAGTGTCCCTTCAGAGAAAAAAAAAGTGAAGTGAATGGTTAAAGATCCCACAAATAGACTGTAATTATGGGAAAATGTGAAATTTTTCATTTTGGAAGGAAGAATTTTTAAAAAGCACAAAATGCTGAGAGATTGCAGAGCTCTGAGATACAGAGGGATCTACATGTACATCATGTATGCAAAAACAGCAAGAATTTGGAAAACCAAAAGAAAACTTTAAACTGTGAGAGGAATCAAATATAGAGATGCTGTTTTTCAGTTATGCAGGGAAAACAGAGAGTTATGTGCAAAGCGTTTGTCACCTTATTTAAGGAAAGACATTAGTGTATCAGAAGCAGCTCAAAGGAGCTTTAGAAACTGGAATGGTAGGATTGTTGTGAAAGTGGACATGCTAGGGATCTTGACCAGGTAAAGAGAATGTTTCCTCTTCTGTGAAAATCTCAAATTAGGCCAGGCACTGTTTAAAAATCTGAAGTTAACCATTTAAAAGAGGTAAGGCTTTAGTTTTCTTTTTCAAGGATTGAGAATTTTTGGAACACTCTTCTTGGAAACAAAGTGCTTGAACCTATTTAAGGTAGAGGTAAATATATTCCCACGAAGCAAGGGGTGAAAGGTTATCAGGGATAGATGGGAATGTGGTTTTGCAGGTACAATCAGGTCAGCCCTAGTGTTATTAAATGGTGAAGCAGGCTTGAGGGATTGACTGGTCTTCTTCCATGTATGTTCACAAGCTGTCATAAAATGAATATCAGGAGTAGATGCAAATGTGGAATTCAAAACAAATAAATCTGGAATTTTATGGAATGACAGAGAGTCGATATTGAAGTCAAAATTAATTTGTTTGTACTTCAGTATTCTGCCAGCGATTCTATTTTCACCAAGAGCCTCTTTGGATCTCAGCTGTCAGATGCCCTTTTGGAATTGTGTAAAGCTGATTGTTATGTATGTTGTTGGGAGTTCTACCTATTTATGAGAGCTGGTCATGTTAGGTCCATTCTCGAACCAACTGTGCAGATATAAGCATTATCAATAAACTGCTTCTGTTCAGGTTTACCATTTGTCTACATAGTATATAATTCCTGATTCCAAAGGAAGCACCAATATAACAACTGACAAGGAGATTCTGATCTGGCCCATGAACTGCATCCAATTGCCATTTGTTTAAGTCTGGAAGAGATGTCACCCAGACTTCAGAAATGGCACTGGATTAAGAAGCTAACATCAAAGGAAGTGATCACAAGGGGACTCGGCCCACAGGTGACATCAGGAAAGAAGGTATGCACTTGGGAGCAGGCTAAGAGTGGCAGTCATGAGGGGACTCAGGCCAATGGCTGAAGTGAGTATGTACCTAGGCATTAACAAAGTTGTTGTGAAGAGCAATCAAAAGTGGACACTGGCAACGGACGATGCAAGCGTGGAATGGTACATTAGCATAGCCAATGAGGTAGTGGCCAACCTTACAGCGTGCACAGAGGAGACTCAGCTACGGGTGGCACCCGTGGAGGGAAAAATTCTCATTGTCAGGAAAACAAAATGGCAGCCGATTTAGAGCAATGGAACAGTTTGGTAAATGTCAGAAAATTGGACTTTATAAACAGAACACTTAAATTCATTCTTAAAGGAAAACAAATATCTGAGAACACCATGGGAACCGGTTGTCTTAAGTACTATCGGGACCAAGATCTTTATGATTCTAAGGTCCCTGAGAAACCCATGGGGAAGACATTCCAAGAGCTACGTAAAGTGTTAGGAAATTATTTTGCACCAAAACCACTGATGATCGTGGTACATTTTTGTTTTTACAAACTGGTAAACCTCAATTCATGACCACCTTAAAGAGAATAGCAGAATACTGCAAATTCAGTGAGTTCCTCCAAGATGCCTAATGGAACTGCTTGGTTTATGCCTCTGACACAAAGGCACCCAATGAAAGCTACAGACAAGGAGAGACCTGGATTTCAAGGCAGCCTTTGAAATTGCAACTTTGATGGAGTTCGCAGACAGCAAAGCAAGCCAGTTGGCTGACAATGCACAGAGCATCAAGTCGTTGAAACTCAAGCAGAGTTTGGAACTTATCACAGAATGCTGCCTAAGTGGCCACAAGGACATAACGTATTGGACTTAAGAAGATCAGTGCCGAAGGTGTAAGTAAGTGGGCGACACTACCCAAAACTGATACAACCCAAAGAGAAGGGTAGTCAAAACAAAGCAACATGAGGACAACGCATAAGATACATGCTGCCAGCAAAAGCAGTGATAGGATATAGGCACAGCGGTGTTCCTGGTTCTTGAATCAGTCCAGGGGGAGACATTGTGGGCACTGCCATCAAAGCGTGATATGATTATACTATGGACATGCATGAAACAGGCAGTGCCACTGAAGGGCTATGTATTGGTGAAAGTATAGAGTACATCATTGCCACTTTATGGAGTAATAGGCAAATATCCTGCATTATTTGAACATTCCTGGATACAAACACTGAACTGGAACTTGTTTATTAGGCTGGTGGGCTTAAACATGGATTTACAAGAAATCCTAGACAAACACAAAGACATCTTCAAAGGAACTCTGAGGGAAATGAAAGAAGCTGAAATTAACTTACAGCTGAGGCCAGATGCTCATCCTTGGAATCTGAAGGCATGTCTGGTACCATAGCCTTAAGTAGAGGTGGAACAACGACAGCTGGTGAATCTGGGTGTGTTGGAACCAATAACCACCAGTAAATGGGCCATGCCCATCATTCTAGTCTTAAAAACAGATGAAGCAGTGAGGATTTATTGGTTCTTTAAAGTCACAGTCAACTCTGAGTGCAGATCAATACCCACTTCCATTCATAGAAGACCCATTCAGTAGACTAGCAGGGTAAACGAAATTTTCAAATATGAATGTGTAGTAGGCCTACCTACAGATGGAGGTCGTGAAGGAGTCAATAAAATGTGGAACTGGAAAGGCACAGCAGTTCAAGCTGCATCGGAGGGGCAAAAGGTCGATGTTTGGGTTGGGACCCTTCATCAAGACTGGGGAGGGGAAATAAATAGAAGAAGGAGGGTGGAGCTTGGGGCAAGTCAAAAAGGATGGTGATAGGTGGACGCAGGTAGTGCGTTATTTATATTTGGTCAGTGGGAAGGATGGAGTGGATAGGTGAGGACTAAGATGGATAGATTAGGTCTGGTCAAGGAGCTGGGGAGGAAAAGGAAGGCTTGACATGGGATGAGGTTGGGCATGGGGAGATTTTGAAGCTGGTGAACTCTATGCTAAGGTCTGTAACACCAAAAGTGGAATATGAGATGTTGTTCCTCCAGTTTGCGTGTGGCATTATTTTGGCAGTGGAGGAGGTCCAGGTTGGACATGTCGCCAAGACAGTAGGAGAGGGAGTTGAGTAGCTAGCCATTGCAAGGTGATGTTGATCGGAGCATACAGAGTAGAGATGCTCTATGAACCATTCCTGAGTTTGTGCATTGTGGTATCTTCCAAATTGGAGACAGATGAGGAGGAAAGGATTAAGTGGGCTCGGTTGGAAAAGGTGCAGGTGAATCTCTGCCAGATTTGGAGTGATTGTTTGGGGTCTTAGACAGAAGTGAGGGAGATATATAAAGGCAGGTGTTGCACTTTCTGCAGTTACAGAGGAAGTTGCTGGGTGTGGAGGAGGCAAGTGTTGCATTTCCTGCGGTTGCAGGGAAAGGAGCCAGTTGTGGACGAGGGGTTGGAGGGGAGTTTGAAACTGGCAAGGGAGGAGCAGAGTGAACGTGGAAAGGAGGTATCTGTTTGGTGGTGGGGTCTGACTGCAAGTAGCGAAAATGACGAGGATGAATCATTGGACTTGGAGTATGGTGCGATGGTATGTGAGGACCAGGTGGACTCTATCCTTACTGTGGCTGGGGTGAGGGGATTGAGGGCAGACATGCGAGAACTGGAAGAGATGTAGTTGAAGGCATTATTAGTCATGGGAGAGGGAAAATTATGGTCTTTGAAGTAGGAAGACATCTGGGATGTGGTGGAGTGGAATCCCTCAACCTGGGAGCAAGTGCAGCGGAATCGGAGGAATTGGGAGTTTGGGATGTCATTTTTGCTGGAGGGTGAGAGAGAGGAGATGGAGTTGTGGTAGCTGTGGGATTTGGCAGGTTTGAAATGGATGTCAGTGCTAAGTCAGTTACCCGAGATGGAGATGGAGAGAACCCGGAGGGGGAGGGATGTTTCAGAAATGGCTCAGGTGAATTTGAGTTCGGGGTAGTAGGTGTGGATGAAGTTGATGAACTGTTCGAACTCCACATGGGAGCATGAGGCAGTGCCAATACAGTCACCAGTGTAGTAGCTAAAAAGATGAGGGGTAGTGCTGGTGTAGCTCTGGAAAAGGGACTATTCCACATATCCTACAAAAAGGCAAACAGAGCTTGGACCCAAACAGATGCCCATACAAACCCCTTTAGTCTGTAGAAAGAGGGAGGAGTCAAAGGAAAAACTGAGGGTGAGGACTAGTTCCGCCGAGCAAATGAGTATATTGGTGGAGGGAAACTAGTTGGGCCTGTGGGACAGGAAGAAACATAGTGCTTTTAGGACCTCGTCATGGGGGATTATGGGTGCAGAGAAACTGAATATCCATCAGGAAGATGAGGTGTTGGGGGCCAAGGAATTGAAAGTATTGGCGAAGGTGGAGGGCAGGGGTTATGTCCCAAATGTAGACAGGGACCAAAACAGAGAAAACAGAGTTAAGGTAAGAGGAGATGAGCTCAGTGGGGCAAAAGAAAGCAGAGACAATGGGTCAACTGGGGCAGTCAGGTTTGTGGATTTTTGGTAGGAGAGAAAAATAGGTTGTGTGGGATTGGGGAACTATCAGAGTTGGAGGCTGTGGATGGTGATGAAGTTGTCAATGGACTGGAATATGATGGCTTGGTGATGAGAGATGGGTCATGGTTGAGGAAGAGGCTTCAGAGAGTTGGTGTCCGGCCTCTGCAATGTAGAGGTCAGTTCGCCACACTACCACCGTGCCTCCCTTGTCAGCAGTTTGATGGTGAGGTTGGGGTTGGAGCAAAGGTTTTGAAGAGCTGCATAATCTGATGGGGAGAGGTTGGAGTGAATGAAAGGAGTGGAGAGATTCAGGCAATGGATGTTGCGATGGCAAATGGAGATGAAGAGGTCGAGGGAGGGCAGGCAGTGGTGTCCGGGCGGATGAAGTTTGTTGAAGGCGGGAGAAGGGATCTACAGAGGGTGGGAAGAAGTAAGCATTGAGGCAGATACAGAGGGAACAGGAAAAGAGCTCGACATCGTGGTGTGCAAAATTCGTTGATGTGTGGATATAAGGGAACGAACATAAGTCCTTTCCTGAAGACTGACCGTTTGTCTACAATAAGGAGGAGGTCTGGAAGGAATGGTGAATAACCATCATGGCTTGGGACTGGGCTGAGTGTTAAGCTGGAGCAGGGAGTGAGGGGTGGAGTGTTCTTCTGGAATGGATGTGTGTGTGAAAATGGTCATGTGGATGACAGCGGTTGTCATGTGGTTGGTGACGTCAGTGAAGTAGCATAGTCAGCGGCGTCAGAGGAAGCTGCGTGGTCAGCAGCATCCGTGGAAGTGGCATCAGCGTGATCGGCTTGGTCTGCAGTGTCAGCAGAAGTGACGTCATTGCTGGTGTCCATGGAAGCAGCTGGAAGAACTGCTTAGTTAATGGCACCAGGTAGATTCCAAAGAAGGTCGGGAATGGAGTTTGGGTCCAGAATGGTCAAGGAGGTCTGTGTCTGGAGGTGAATACGAGAGAGTTTGGCATACTTACAATTTTTAATGTCTAATAGGGCAGAGAAAAAGCCTTTGTTGAGGGTATGGATTCTTCTAAGAATGAATAATAGATGTCCTTTGCAGGTCTGGGAGAGACAGGCCCTGAGCTGGGAAGGAAGTGAGGACTGTAGATGCTGGAGATCAGAGCTGGAAAAGCGCAGCAGGTCAGGCAGCATCCAAGGAGCAGGAGAGTCGACATTTCGGCCATTCCTGAAGAAGGCCCATGCCCGAATCGTCGACTCTCCTGTTCCTTGGATGCTGCCTGACCTGCTGCGCTTTTCCTGCAACACATTTTTGGCTCTGAGCTGGGAAAGGCTAACCGCAATGAGAGGAGATATTGGCACATGGCTGCGAGCGTGGAGCTGAGGATCTGTAGGGAGAATAGTTTCTGGAGACTCTGGAGATACTGTAGATAATAGTTGTTGCAGTTTGGTCCAAATCGAGATGGTCTGAAAGTTGTCTGGAATCCATGGAGGATAAGCCAGCTGTGTAGACAGGCGCTGAGGAAAGACACATGGCTGTAGTAGTGGGTTTGTTTCAGGATGTGGTTGAAGAGCTTCATGGCGGAGGAGGTAACCGGGGGGTTGTAGTAGGAGAGAGACCCACTGAGATCATTAAGGTGGGAGGAGGAAAACTTCATCAAGGTGGGCATCCTTGGAACAGGTTTTGCAGTCTGGTTTTCAGTGACTTGAAGATAGTAAGAACTGCAATTTGCTGGAAGTCAGAGTCAATAAAATGTGGAGCTGGAAAGGCACAGCAGGTCAGGCAACATCAAATGAGCAGGGAAGTCATGGGTTGGGACCCTTCATCTGAACTGGGGAAGGGGAAAGGAGCTCAGAAATAAATAGCGGGAGCAGGGTGGGCTTGGGGTAAAGGTAAGAGAAATGGTGATAGGTGGATGCAGGTGTGAAGAATGGAGCAGATAGGTGAGGAGTAAGGTGGACAGGTTAGATCCAGTCAAGGAGGTGGGGAGAAGAGGGAATTGCTGGACACGGGATGACTTTGGGGGGGTGGGGAGATTTTGAAACTGGTGAACTCTTTGTTAAAGCTATTGGGTAGAATGAGGCAGAATATGACATGTTGTTCCTCCAGTTTGCTTGTGGCCTTATTTTGGCATTGCAGAAGGCCCAAGGTGGACATGTCGCCAAGGGAGTGGAATGAAGAATTGAAATGGCTGACAACTTGAAGGTGGTGTTCACTGGAGTGCCACTGCTGATGGTAGTGACACACAGGAGTCTTCTCTGCTACCAGTGACCTTCTATTGGCATCACATCAGCGCTGGCTCTTGTGCAGAAGGCAATGAATCAAATATTAAGTGGGTTGCCAGGAGTCCAGAGTTATTTGAATGATATTTTGATTACCAGAACCTCTGAAGAAGAACAATTTAAAAATTTAGAAGGAATGCTAATCAGATTTCAGGAGCATGGTTTACAAGTAAAAATATTGAGAAATGATATTTTTCTTAAAGAGTCATTCAATACTTGAGTATGAAATGAATAGTGAGGGACTAATCAAGGTGGCCAGAGACCATAGAATATGTCTCAACTGAGATCATTCTTGGGACTTGTAAATTACTACGGCAGATTTGTGGCTGATCTAGCAACGTGCTAAAACCCTGCAACAGTTGCTGGGAAAATGGCAGCCATGGAAATCCACCCAGGGATGTTTGGTGGCCTACCAGGAGGTGAAGCAAACCATAAAAAGGTCAGAAGTGTTAACCCATTTTGAGTTTAAATTGCCACTGCAATTAGCACGTACCACCTTGCCTTATGGGGTTGGCGTTGTACTGTCACACATCTTCCCGGATAGACAGGAAAGGCTCATCACAGTGGCATTGAGGTCACTAACAAAGATGGAGAAGGATTATGCTCAAGATGAAAAAGAAGGATTGAGCAACATGTTTGACGTCAAGGAGTTCAACCATATCCTTTACGTCAGGGACTTGGTGCTACTTACTGACCACATCCTTTAACCTCCATTTTCTGGCCTATACACAGGAATACCATCAATGGCAGCAATATGCCTGCAAGAGATGGGCACTAGCTATCTCAGCCTGCACATACAAAAATAAATACAAACAGGCAGAGAAGCATGACAATGCAGATGCCTTGTCAACGCTACCACTACTGGGGAATAAAGATGTTCCCAACTGGAACCTGAAAATTATGCACTTTTCCCAGGAGGACAAGGTGCCAGTGTCAGCATATCTGGTGTGAAAAGCTACTCTGAATGACTCAGTTTTGAGCCGAATGATGGGCTTTGTCCTGACAGGAAGGAGTCATGAAAACTACCCAGAATTACACCCTTATCTGTCCAGGAGGTGGGAACAGTCTTTATCAGATGAGTGCTTAATGTGGGGAATGAGAATAGGTATTTCTCCCCGATTAAGAGGAAAGGAGCTTGAATAAGTGCACAAAAGGCACCCGTGTGCACTTGGAGAATGCTAGGAGCTATTTTTGATCATTGAATGTGGACTTGCAGATTGAGGAGAAAGCGGGATCGTGCGAATCCTGTGCATTAGTAAAAAAAGGCACCAGTTTTATCAGCCCTTCAATCGTGGGAATGGCCTTAAACACTGTGACAGTGAATTCATGTTAATTTTGCAGGACCAGTAGAGGGATAGATGTTACTAGTGGTCATGGATGCCCCTCCAAGTGGTCTATTTCTAGGTGGTGGTCATTAAGTCAGAATTGGCAGATGCAGCATTAGACAAACTGAATCAAATATTTGCCAGGTTCAGGAACCCTGAATAAGTTTTAAATGACAATGGTCCAGTTTGTGACATAAAGGTTCGAGGAGTGGCTGGAAAATTAGTCAGATATGTGAAATCAATTCTACTTCTCTGTGACAAATGGGCATGGGGTGAGGAATTGTTCAAATCTTGAAGCAGGTTTTAAAGGCTTCACAAAGGGAGGGGTCACTAGGACGGTTAATCAGCAAATTCCTCAGTATTTACAGGAACATGCCACACGTGACCACCCAATGTTCACCAACATTCTTAATGTTCAACTGCCAGCTGCGAACAATATTTGACTTACTGCGGCTGCAAAGGACGAGAGATGGTACAGAAAAATCAAGGACAAATGGTCAAAAGGACGGGAACCTCAATGTTCAAAGAGAGACCATGTCAGCTCAGAAATATACATTTGGGAAAAAATGTTGCTGTTTTCTCCTTCATGGGTATGACCAACCCTGGCTTTTCAACAACCATGATTCCAAGTGATGGACTTGGAATTCTGAGGGATATTCCCCCCCTTCTCGCTATTGGTGAGGCGCGATAACCAGCTAGTCCTCAATTGTCCTCCTAACCTGTTCATCCCTGGTCTGCACTGTACATGATAACGGTCCTGTATATGACCTGATCATACCCAGGGAGGAAACAACAGCAGTAGTGTCATAGGGCAACAATAGCCAATCACAGAGGGATGTATCTGCAGAACAATAGGAGCTTCCAGAAGCCAGGAGAATATACTGGAATAGATCTTGGAGACAAGGAGACAGTCTTCTAGAAACCATCATCCCCGAGATACTAATCATGTCAATGTAGTCCGCAGAGGGAACATCTTGTCTAAAGGGAAGGGAGTGGTCATTCTTCCATGATTTCCATGCTTTTGTAAATATTCCTGCCTATGTACATATGTTGGCTACAATGTTTGTACAATCTTGATAATTGTTGTATATATGTTTAAGAATGGGAGTTTTAAAATAAAGGGGGAGAGTATGTAATTGGGAGCGCTGCCTCTTTGAGAGAGCTGGTCAGGTGACCCAGAAGGGTAGAGGTGAGGGTCCAAAGTAAAACCAGCTGAGGAGGTGTGTTTCTGTTCAGATTTACGAGTGGTCTACCTGGTATATAATTCTTGGTTGGAAAAGGAGAACCAACATAACACTGATGGCAGACAACATGCTGTGGTATTATGGTTGAGGGCGTTCACATCAAAAACTGAATATACCTTATTATAACTATGTCCAGATTATATAGTACAGTAATTAAGGTCAATCAACAGGAGAGGAAATAGCTGAGCCATTGAATAAGGAGAGACCAGACCATAGTGCAGATTGATCCATGACCAACGCTATCCCAAAGCATGGCAGTTAAGTCGGTAGCAGTTGGAAGCAATGGTGCAAAGGTTTGAATAACTCACAGAACATGACTTGCAAGTGTCCATAAAACAAAGAATAAAAGTTCCAAATTTGAAGTGCAGCAGGATAAGAGTCACAAAAGATTTTGGAAACAGCAGAAACATGGGGGAAAAGGTAAAATTTTAAGATCAAGTATACTTTGAAGAAAAATGGAAAATGAGTTTGGGAGAAGAACATGGAAATCACAAGATACTGAGACTTGCAGAGCAGTTACTCTCATTGCCCCAGCAGCTCAGGAAAACTGAAATTCTGCAGCAACAAGTTAGAGATAGTCAATCACAGAGAGCATAAATCTAAGAATAAATCAATAGATAATGCGAGAGACATTTAAGAATAATGAAATAAACCTACAAGCTCTGTAAATTAATGCACTTAATATTTAAAGCAGAAGAACTGATAATTGAAATAAATATGTTGAATCTGATCGCTATTGCAGAATGTCATGGATTGGGACCTGAAATCAAATGATACACAACACTTAGGAAGGACAGATTGACAGGAAAAAGGTTGGGGTTACTCTGTTAATAAACTATGGTCTTAGCACAATAGAGGGGTCAACCCAAGTTGAGGAAATCAGAACAAATAAATGATTTGTTCTGAAAAACGATAAATCCAATGAGTCACTTGGCAACACAGAAGTACAAAGGAAGAAATAATGAAAGCAGCTCAGAAAGATACAGCAATAATCGTGAGGGATTTTATTCTACATATACAATGGAAAATTCATACTAGATGAATAATTCAGTGAATATTTTCCAGATAGTTTCTTAGAATGGCATATTCTGAAGTCTAATGAGTAACCAGGCTATTCCAAACAAGGAATTGAGCAACAAGATAGGATTAATTATTCAGCTGATAATTAAGGCACCCCTAGGCAGCAGTGATTAAAATGTAACTTGAATTTTATTTAGTTTAATGAAAAGAGTAGCCAAAAATTAGTAATTAAACTATGAAAGCAGAACAAGCTAAAATGAACTAGCAAATGAAGTTAAATGATAGAAATTTAAGGGGATATTCCAGCATAAACTTAATTGATACATTTCAATGAGAAAGAAGGTTTACAATGGGGGGGGGGATTCACCATATACAGTAAACTTTGAACGTGACAAAATATAAAGATCAGCAAAAAATGATTTTAAAATTATCAAGACAAAAAATACAGTATGAGAGAAAGCCAGTTTTAAATATTAAGAAAAAGTAATAGTTTCTATCGATACTTAAATATAAAGTCAACAAAATGAGAGTTCTACGTAGAGAAAGTGAGCCCGGAAAATAGAACATAGAACACAGAAAAATTCCTGGTGGCTGTGAGACCATAGTGCTACGTACTGAACCATTCCTTATTTATGTTTAATGGACAATAGACAGGCCAGAGGCGAGTCTGCAATGTGCAGAGGTTGAGCTTCAAAGAAGGTTGCCGACATGGAGGCGCGTGGTAAGGAGGGCATGAGACCATGGCAGCTGGAAAGTGTCTAGAAGGGACTGTTTTGCTCTAAAATCTCTCCCCAACAGCTGTAGACTACATCTTTGGCTTTTCACCTTCCTCCTGAAGAATATTCTGTCATTGCTCTCTGACATCCTCAACTCTGGTACCAGGAAGACAACATACCATCCCGGCGTAACATTGATAGCCACAGAAAAGCCTGTCTATACACATAACTACTCAATTCTCTCTTACTATTGCTCTGCCTTTCTTCTTCCTCCTCTCTTGTATAGTTGGACTGCTCATGGTTCCAAACATTTGGCTCTGACTGCTTTTCTTTTAAAAATGGAAAACCAATTTGTGAGATTGATTGAAGGGACTCCTGCACAACTTGCCTGTTTCTTTTCAACTGCTGGTGATTACCCATTCCTTTACACCCATAGAACACAGAAACATAGAACATAGAAAAATACAGCGCAGTACAGGCCCTTTGGCCCTCGGTGTTGCGCCACTCCAAGCCCACCCAACCTACACTAGCCCACTTTCCTCCATATGCCTATCCAATGCCCGTTTAAATGCTCATAAAGAGGGAGAGTCCACCACTGCTACTGGCAGGGCATTCCATGAACTCACGACTCGCTGAGTAAAGAATCTACCCCTAACATCAGTCCTATACCTACCATTCCTTAATTTAAAGCTATGCCCCCTCGTAATATCTGACTCCATACGTGGAAAAAGGTTCTCATGGTCAACCCTATCTAAACCCCTAATCATCTTGTACACCTCTATCAAGTCACCCCGAAACCTTCTTTTCTCCAATGAAAACAGCTCCAAGTACCTCAGCCTTTCCTCATACGATCTTCCTACCATACCAGGCAACATCCTGGTAAACCTCCTCTGCACCCGTTCCAGTGCCTCCACATCCTTCCTATAGTATGGCGACCAAAACTGCACACAATACTCCAGATGCGGCCGCACCAGAGTCTTATGCAACTGCAACATAACCTCAGGACTCCGGAACTCAATTCCCCTACCAATAAAAGCCAGTACGCCATATGCCTTCTTCACTGCACTATTTACCTGGGTAGCAACTTTCAGAGATCTGTGTACATGGACACCAACATCCCTCTGCTCATCCACACTACCAAGTATCTGACCATTAGCCCATTACTCCATCTTCTTGTTACTCTTACCAAAGTGAATCACTTCACACTTACCTACATTGAACTCCATTTGCCACCTTTCTCTGCAGCTTATCTATATCCTGCTGTAACCTGCCACACCCTTCCTCACTGTCAACAACTCCACCGACTTTCGTATCATCCACAAACTTGCTCACCCAACCTTCTAGCCCCTCCTCCAGGTCATTTATAAAAATGACAAACAGCAACAGTCCCAAAACAGATCCTTGCAGAACACCGCTGGTAACTGCACTCCACGATGAACCTCTACCATCAACTACCACCCTCTGTCTTCTTCCAGCCAGCCAATTCCTAATCCAAACCTCCAACTCACCCTCAATGCCATATCTCCATATTTTTTGCAGTAGCCTACCATGGGGAACCTTATCAAACGCCTTACTAAAATCCACACACACCACATCTACCGCTTTACCCTCGTCCACCTCCTTAGTCACCTTCTCAAAGAATTCAATAAGGTTTTTGTGAGGCATGACCTGCCCTTCACAAAACCATGCTGACTATCCTTGATCACATTATTCCTATCCAGATGTTCATAAATCCTATCCCTTACAATTCTCTCTCACACTTTGCCCACAACAGAAGTGAGTCTCACCGGCCTATAGTTACTAGGGTTATCCCTACTCCCCTTCTTGAACAAGGGAACCACATTTGCTATCCTCCAGTCTTCTGGCACTATTCCTGTAGACAACGAGGACATTAAAAATCAAGGCCAATGGCTCTGCTATCTCCTCCCTTGCTTCCCAGAGAATCCTAGGATAAATGCCATCAGGCCCAGTGGGCTTATCTATATTCACCCTTTCCAGAATTTCCAACATCTCTTCCCTACATATCTAAAAGCCATCCATTCTAATTAATTGTGACTCAATATTCACATCGGCAACAATGTCCTGTTCCTGAGTGAATACTGACGAAAAGTATTCATTCAGTGTCTCCCCAATTTCTTCAGCCTCCACACGCAACTTCCCACTACTATCCTTGACGGGACCTATTCCTACCCTAGTCATTCTTTTATTCCTGACATACCTACAGAAAGCCTTTGGGTTTTCCCTAATCCTATCAACCAAGGACTTTTCATGTCCCCTCCTTGCTGCTATTAGCTCTCTCTTCAGATCCTTCCTGGCTACCTTATAACTCTCAATCGCCCCAATTGAACCTTCACGCCTCATCTTTACATAGGCCGCCCTCTTCCCTTCAACAAGGGATTCCAATTCCTTATTAAACCACGGCTCCCTCACAAGACCCTTTCCTCCCTGCCTGACAGGTACATACTTATCAAGGACACTCAATAGTTGTTCCTTGAACAAGCTCCACATATCGATTGCACCTTTCCCTTGAAGCCTACTTTTCCAAGCCACGCATCCTAAGTCATGCCTCACCGCATCATAATTTCCCTGCCCCCTGAAAAATGTTAAATAAGGACATGGCTAATGAATTGAACAGGCACTTTGTACTGATCTTTGCTACAGAGGAGACAAGTATCATCCCAGAAATAATTGTAAATCAGGCAATAGAGGGGATGAAGAAATTCCATCAATTACAATTATCCAGGAAACAAGATTACGTATTTTGCTGGAACTGCTAGCTGACAAGTTACTGGACATTGATGCACTTTATCTGAGCATCTTAAAAAAAATGGTTCCTTTTGCTTGGAAAATAGCAAGTGAACTCATTTTTCCAAAAAGGGAAGGAGACCCCATGCAGGTCAACTAGGTCAACCGCTGTAATATTGAAGATGGTAGAAGCTATTTTTAGACAACAGAATAGAAGAATAGAAAATAAACATATTACCTAAGTGCAGAGATAGCAAGATTACAGCTCATTTGATCCAACTGTGTGGGAAAAGAAACTCAAAGAAAAACGTACAATGAGTCTGAAGAACACCTTTTCACAGCATTTTGCAAATAAAGGACAACAGCAGTTTGTGGCACCGAAGGAGCTATTGCTGTGGGAGAAACAGGAGAACCATTTGGTCAAACAGGATGATTGTGACATTTTTGATTCTGTTCACAAGAAAGTGAGGAGAACGGACAGATTTAAGGGACATGTTAGAAAGGGCTTGGCCACAAGGGAGTCTTACTCTGCCTACCTTTCTATGCTCTGTCTGGTGGTCACCTTAGATCTTTCTGCCTGTTCATTCCATAGTCTTCACCACTTTACTGATCATGCTATCCATGACACACTTAGCATCGCAGATGCTCCATAGTTAATCCACTTGCAACTCTAGCTTGAAATATGGTCGGCCAGTGACTGTAGCTTGACACAACATCTGTACATGTAGTTACTGCGTCACACCGATCCACCTATGATCTGTCACATTGTACAGGAAGAGGATATCACAGGAGTGAGTTCTGTTACTGTAACATCCCTTAAGCCCCTTATTCATTTCCTGTTTGTCAAAAAAAATTATCCTTTTTGAGAACATTACCAACTTACTTCCCTTGCACTAACTTTAATTCCTTTAACGTAGTTTACTCACTTATGTTATCAAATTATATTGGTTCTGACTTTCATTAATTCCTGTTGTTTCTTAGTTAATCGTTGAAAAAATATACACGTTTTTGAAATTACAAACCAATCAACACCCTTCTTTCTTGTGATGTCACTGTTTGATTTGTTTTTCCCAATCACCAAACCCCTGATACTGAAACTGCTAAACTGTACCTCATCTTTCGCCGCTAGCCCCTAGTCCTGGGATGTATCATAACCTCTTGTTGCCTTCCCTCTTGCTGCTGTGTTGAGGTTGGTGTCTTGTCGGTTGTTCAAAGAGTGCACTCTCTGCATTACTGTCTGTGCTAAGAACCCTGACATCGGAGATCCCATGGGTGTTCTGTTGGTTTGTGTGTAGGTTTTATTGTTGAAAGTGAAGTGGGTGGTAAGGCATTGGTCCACTAGCTTGACGATACTGTCCTTGCTGATGAAGTTGGTGGTGTTTGGTGTATGTGTCTTTGGGCCTTCTAATGTCAATGTTTCCTTGGCCAGGTTGATGTTGATTGATGTGAACTTCAAAGGAGTGCAAGATGGAGATCAGAAGAGCAAGCAACAAGCTGGAGTCCACCAGGTAATTTGCTTTTTGTGTCATAAATTTTCATCATCTAATTTCTATCCAACTAGTGGAAGAATGGATCTAAAGATTCATACTAGAATCCCACCATGATTGAATCTATCTCCGAAGAGGAGAATTCAGGATCAGACCCAGTTGCAGTTTGTTCCAGTAAAATACCTTTCTTAAACAAGAAACAAATACAGGAGTTGCTAGAAAAGTTCAGCGAGTCTGTCAACATCTGTGAAGAGAATGTGGTAGTGAGTTAAATATTACATAAAAACCAAAAGGACTGCGAATGCATCTCTTCACAGATGCTGCCAGACCCGCTGAGCCTATGCTGCAACTTCTGTTTCTGATTTACAGTTCTTAAATGCCTAATTTGTGGCTGAACTCATAGATGAAAAGTAATCACTTAAAGTGAAATACCTGACAAATTCAGGTAAATTCAGAACAAGTCCTCATCAAAGCTCAACCTCATTCGGACCCAAAGGAGGAAAACAGAACAGTAAATATCTCTTCTCAAAACTCGCTAGTGGCAAATACTATAAAATTAACCAGTAATTAGTACCTTCTTAACTGGTCTTGTATTTTGACTTTGTAATTTTTGAATTAATCATACTTTTGATGATCTTCAGTGTTGCATCTGCTGCACTCCACAAGAAGAACATCAAAAATTACCGATTGCAATTCGTAATTAATTAGTAATTGGCCCTGTGTATTAATTCAAATATTACAAACCCAACTGACATTCGTAAATTGGTTGTCAGCATAGTGATTGCAACGAGGCCAGTCAAGCGGCCCTTACAGAATGAGTTCCCTGGTTGGACCAAGTCAACAGCCCCAGTCAGGGAGCCTGAGCTGACAAGTATAAACACGAGTGTCAGAGGTTCCATTCACACACACTGACAGTTGACTCTGAGGAAGCCAGATTAATGTCAAGTACCAAGCAAGCGCAAATAATGGGTAACATGGTGACGGAAAATTGCCAATGTGGATTTATTTCAATGGCAACAAAAGAAAAAAAGTGTTCCTGAAGAAATTCATTCACAACAGTCGACTTTGAGTTGGGTTAAGCATTTCTGGCATCATACCATTATTTGGAAAGCTTGACCCATTTGATCTTGCTTTTAAAGAATCACCACAGTGTGAAAACAGGCCATTCAGCCCAACAAGTGCACATCAACCCTCCAAACAGCATCCTAACCAGACCCATCGCCCACCCAATCCCTGTAATCCTACCTTTCTCATGACTAACGTATTGAACCTACACACAGAACATAGAACATTACAGCACAGTACAGGCCCTTTGCCCCTCGATGCTGCACCGACCTGTGGAACCAATCTGAAGCCCATCTAACCTACACTATTCCATTCTCGTCCATATGGTGATCCAATGACCATTTAAATGTCCTTAAAGTTGGCAGGTCTACTACTGTTGCAGGCAGTGCATTCCACGCCCTTAGTACTCTGACGTCTGTCCTATATCTATCACCCCTCAATTTAAAGCTATATCCTCTTGTGCAAGCCATTGCCATCCGAGGAAAAAGGCTCTCAAAGGTGTAATTCACGTAGCGGACCCGAAGTTTGGGTTGGATGGTTGGCAGAGCTGTTTGTTTGAATCTCTGCATTACTGTCTGTGCTAGGAACCCTGATATCGGAGATCCCATGGTTGTTCCGTTGGTTTGTCTGGAGGTTTTGTTGTTGAAAGTGAAGTGGGTGGTAAGGCATAGGTCCACTAGCTTGATGATACTGTCCTTGCTGATGAAGTTGATGGTGTTTGGTGTATGCGTCTTTGGGTCTTCTAATGTCAATGTTTCCTTGGCCAGGATGATGTTGATTGATGTAAACAGGGCTCTTCATCCTTTTCTATCTTAGTGTCTTTAATGGTCTTCAGGAATTCTTGGGTGGAGAGGATGGAGTGGCATGAGTCTTCTACTAAGTATTTCAGTCTTTGGTGTAGCTTCTTGGCCAAACTGTAAGTTGGTGTTCCAAATAGCAAGACTATGGGTCTGAGGGGGCTCCTGGGTTGTGAATTTTGGGTAATCCATAGAAGCATGGTGTGTTGGATCCATCTGGTTTCATTTTTTGGAAGTCAACCTTATTTATTTCTTCAGATTTCTGAAGTTTTTGAGTAGGGCTGTGATTCAGTTCTCTAGTTCTGAGGTCGGGTCTATCGCCACTTGTTGGTAAGTGTTGGTTTCTACAACCTTTGGTACCTTTGTCATCACCAAACGAAACAAATTAGAGGAAACCTTCAAGACCATCAATAATATCCTTACTGGCATAAAATTCACTAAAGAGGAGGAAAACAACAACAAACTGCCATTCCTAGATGTCAGAGTAGAGCAAACAGCAAATGGGCAACTTCAAACCAGCATCTACAGGAAAACAACCCATACAGACCAAATACTGAACTACAGGAGCAATCATCCCAACACCCACAAACAGAGTTACATTAGAACATTATTCAAAGAGCCACCACACACTGCAGCACAGAGGAACTACACAGAGCAGAGGAAAATCACCTATATAGTATATTCAAAAAGAACGGGTAACCAATGAACACAGTCCACTGATTTCTCAACAACAAATTCAAACAAGCAGACAAAACGCATGCAGAAACCCTAGCCACTCTCTCTTACATCAAAGACATCTCAGAAACGATTGCCAGACTACTCAGACTCCTTGGCATCAGGGTAGCCCACAAACCCACTAACACACTGAAACAGCAGCTAATGAACTTGAAAGACCCGATACAGACAACAAGCAAATCTAATGTCATTTACAAAATACAGTGCAAGGACTGTAACAAACACTACTTTGGACAAACAGGTAGAAAACTAGCAACCAGGACACAGGAACATCAACTAGCCACAAAACGACATAACCCTTTCTCACTAACATCCTTACATACAGATAAGGAAGGACACCACTTTGACTGGACAACACATCCATCCAAGGACAAGCCAAACAGAGACAAGCACGAGAATTCCTAGAAGCACGGCATTCCAACCTGAACTCTATCAACAAACACATTGACTTGGATTCTATTTACCACCCCCGAGAAAAAGAACAGGAAATGACTTCACCATAGGAAATGACATCACCAACTCAAACCCAAACATATAAATAGAAAGCAGGAAATATCGGCGGTACTTCATTTGGAGACTCACTGAAGATGTTAGTAGAGTGACGAAACATCTAAAAACGAACCTTTCAGCTCAGCGAGCAAACCTACATCCAGAACCTCAACCTAAGCTACAAATCTTCTCAAAACTCACTAATTCTATAACTCTAATGGAGAATTAGCTTTTATGGCAACAAGATTTGAGTGTGGGAGTAGTAAAGTGTCCTCCAATTGTTTAGGACCTTGGTGAGACCACACCTGGAACTGTGTGTACAACTTTGGTCTCCTTACCTCAGGAAACTGCGAAAAAGTAAGTGCAATGAAGGTTCAACAGACTTGTTTCCAGGATAACAGGACTACCCTATGAACAGAGACAAAGCATACTGTGCAGAGTTTGTACATTCTCCCCGTGTCTGCGTGGGTTTCCTTTGGCTGCTCCCACAATTCAAAGATGTGGAGGTTAGGCGAATTGGCCATGCTAAATTGCCTGTGTTCAGGGATATGTGGGTTTAAGTGCATTAGTCAGGGGTAAGTTTAGGGTAGGGGAATGGCTCTGAGTGAGTTACCTTTTGGAGGGTCAGTGGGGACTTACTGAATCATTGAGATGTACAGCATGGAAACAGAGCCTTCGGTCCAACTCGTCCATGCCGACCAGATATCCTGACCTAATCTAATCCCATTTGTCAGCACTGGGCACATTTCCCTCTAAGTCATTCCTATTCATATACCCATCCAGATGCCTTTTAAATGCTGCAATTGCGTCAGCCTGCACCACTTCCTCTGGCATCTCGTTCCATACAAGCACCACCCTCTGCATAAAAAAGTTGTCCTTTAGTTCCTTTTTATATCTTTCCCCTCCCACCTTGAACCAATGCCATCTAGTTCTGGACTCCCCCACACCATGGAAAATACATTGTCTCTTTACCTCATCCATGCCCCTCATGATTTTATAAATCTGTATAAGGTCACCCCTCAGTCTCTGATGCTCCAGGGAAAACAGCCTCAGCCTATTCAGCCCCACCCTATCACTCAAATCCTCCAATCCTGGCAACATCCTTGTAAATCTTTTCTGAGCCCTTTCGAGTTTCGCAACATCCTTCTGATAGAAAGGAGACCAGAATTGCGCGCAATATTCCAAAAGAAGCCTAACAGCCACAACATGACATCCTAACTCTGATAGTCAACGCTTTGACCAATTAAAGGAAAGCATACTAAATGCCTTCTTCACTCTCCTATCTATTTGCGGTTCTACTTTCCAGGGACTATGAACCTGCATTCCAAGGTCTCTTTGTTCACCAACATTCCGTCGGATCTTACCATTAAGTGTATAAGTTCTGTCTGATCCAAGTGGTCTGTTTCCACACTGTTGGGGTTCTATGATTCTATGGTACTGGGACTGTATTCTACAGGGCCTTGAAATATGACAGATGTTCAGACAAGGTAAATTCAGGTAAGATGGTCCCTTGGTTTGGGATCTAGATCTAGAACAGGTTTATAAATGAAGAGTTATTAAGGACATGGGTCAAGAATGGGGAGAAACTCTTTTAGTCAGATGATTCTGGACTTTTGGACTTCTCTATCATGAAGGACTTTAGAAACTCAGTCTTTGTCTAAGAGATTAATAGTTCTCTGACCACTGATGCTATACAGAGATCTTGGAATGGATAGGTAAAATGCATTGAAGTATTTGATGAACCATGATCACATTGAAGAATGGGTCAGGCTCAACCTCTTGATTGGCTTGCTCCTGTTCCTACATAACACATCATTTTCCACTTAGGCACAACTTCAGAGCATGACCTCTGTCCCACAGTTTATCTCTCCCCACCACACATTCAATGCCCCAACCCCTCACCCCCCATACACAGTCCATGTTTTCTTTGTGCTTTATTGACCTTGTATCTTTTACACCTATTTCATATCTGCCATATCTGCTGAGTTTCTCCAGCACTTTGTTTACATTTCAAATTTCCAGCATCCACTGTATTTTGTTTTGATAGGATACATCTCATCTACATCTGGGATTTTATCCAGTTTTAAGCCATAAAACAGCTAACACCTCCACCATCTCAATGCTAATTGTTCAAGTACATCACAGTTCCCTTCCTTGATTTCAATGTTTGTACTGTCCTTCTCTATAGTAAATACAGGTATCATTTAAAACCTCACCTACATTTTCTGGTTCTACACAAAGACGTCATAGAAATATACACACCTAGAAAACAGAAGCAACAGGAGTAAGCCATTCAACTCCTCAACACTGTTACCTCACATGGAGGTATCGACTGCTGCTGCACACCGTCCACCTCTTCTCCCTCATCCACTGTCCGGACATGCCTTGGCATGCCCATTTGCCACTGGGCGGTGGGGATCCCCAGTGGAGGTCTCTCTACGCGGGAGTCCTTTCTCTCGGGGATCTGGGGTGGAGGGTGCTGCACGCAGCAGTCCCCTGCAACCGCAGATTACGGTGGTTCATGGACTCGCCGCCCACTGCTTGTTCTGTGGCGCTGTGGAGTCTGTGGACCATGTGTGTATTGGGTGTGGGCGTTTGCACTCCCTTTTTTATTTTCTTAAAACCTCCTCCTCTGCTTTTGGTTGCACTTCAGTCCCACGCTCCTGATCTTCGGGCACCTGGTACGGAGGAGGGAGGGCAGGTCTGAAGACCTCCTTGTGGGTCTGCTCCTGGGCCTGGCCAAACTGGCCATAAACAAATCCAGGCAGTGGGCCGTGGAGGGGGTCGTTAGGGCCGACTGCCTGCCCCTCTTCCGCGGTTACGTTAGAGCCCGGGTGTCCTTGGAGAAGGAGCACACGGTCTCCACCAACACCCTGGGGTTGTTCAGGAAAGGGTAGGTGCCGCAGGGAGTGGAGTGCATTATTTTCCCCCTCCAACTCTATTTTGATTTAATCCCTGCCCTCCCCTTCACTGTTTGATCACACAGCATTGCCTTTTGTGAAGGACACTGCTGGTCACTGGCCACTCGCATGTTTCCTTTCTTCCTGATGGTGGAAATTGAATAAAGATTCGTACACCTCGAGTCTCACACCTGCACACACACAACATGGGTGCTGGGGAAAAAATAAGCACTACCGCAGTTAGGCAGGAGTGTGGGGTTTAAAAAAGAAAAAAAAGAGAAAAAAATCAGGAGTGTGCAAGAAAATAATAATCTAGAGTGTGCGAGGTTCAGAGAAAAATAAATAAATATACATGAGTGTCAAGGGTACTGCTCACTCCAGGAGTCGGCTCTGAGCTAGCTAGGTTGGTGTCTTGTACTATGCATATGTAAACTAAGGGCGACTTGGTAACAGGATCACCAGCCTTACTGGAGTTATTTGACCCTTCTATACTCATTTGACAGTTTCGAGGTCTAAAGTACACTTTGAACAGGATGATTACTCCTTTTTCATTTCAAGTTCTACACTTAGGTGTGTACACTTAGCAGAGATAGAGTCCATGTGAGGTAACAGAGAGAATATGGTGGAACTCATCTTGAGAGAGGAGAGTGTTACATAATGGTACCATTCCACCCAGCAGGATCTATAGAATTCTACTGCAAAGCACAGCATTGATTACCCCCTGCCTGTCAAGTATGGGCAAATACCAGGAACTATGATAGGCAATGCAAGACTGAAAGTATTTATCAGGATGCACAAACAGCCTTTAAAAATGACGCAGGCACTAGGTTTGCCGTTGAATTCTTAAATAACCCCTGCATGGCATGTTGACCTGGAAATGGGACAAGGAAAGATGGGATAAGCATCAACCATGATATATGGCATAGGTGCAGCACTGACAATTAATGCAGCAAATGTGGTAACATATGGTGAAATAATCTGCTTCGTCATGTGGCAAGAAGCACTCTACCAAACTCAACACAACCAAAAATAACCTTCCATTGTAGTTACATTTCCTCTTGCCAAACTTGCTTACACACAGTGTGCGTTCACAAACACACATAATAATCTTAATTTCGGCTTTAATAAAATCCCTCTTCTGACCTAACCTTACTGTTTCTTACTTTAGTCCTATTTGTCTTTCCAATTCTTTGTTCACTTATTCTTTGTTTCAAATATTACCTGCCAGCTTCCACCAACATGCCTCCATCCCTGTCAGGTCAGTTTAAAACATTCACAACAGCATTAGTATCCCTTCACCACACATGAGAATACTGGGTCTGACCTGTTGGAAGGGAGGGACAATACCTGTTGCCAACTATATAAAAAAAACAATGTGATTCAAGACAAACTCCCACAGAAATCAGTGAGTAAATCACGTGATAAGAAATTTACAGTAAATTATTCCACATTGTCACAACCACAATTCATCAAATCATAGTTTTTTTAAACAAAATGAAGGCAACGTACTGCAAATGTTGGAATTCTAAAATAAAAACAGGAAGCACAGGAGAAATTCAGAAAGTCTGGCAGCATTTATAGTGAAAGGAAGAGTTAATGTTTTGAGTGTGATATGACTCATGGAACTTTCACTGTTTGTCTTTCCACAAATACTGCCAGACCTGCTGAGTTTTAGATTAGACTAGATTAGATTAGATTAGACTTACAGTGTGGAAACAGGCCCTTCGGCCCAACAAGTCCACACCGACCCGCCGAAGCGCAACCCACCCATACCCCTACATTTACCTCTTACCTAACACTACGGGCAATTTAGCCAATTCACCTGACCCGCACATCTTTGGACTGTGGGAGGAAACCGGAGCACCCGGAGGAAACCCACGCAGACACGGGGAGAACGTGCAAACTCCACACAGTCAGTCGCCTGAGTCGGGAATTGAACCTGGGTCTCAGGCGCTGTGAGGCAGCAGGGCTAACCCCTGTGCCACCGTGCTGCCCGCACAGTTTCTCCAGTACTTTATTTTTATATTAAACAAAATGATTCTGTTCAAATATTGTAGTGAGCAAATGATATATCTATCTGCAAAAAATGTTGAAAATGCTGGTCTTATAGAGTCATTGAGTCATACAGCACAGAAATGGACCCTTCAGTCCAACCAGTCCATGCAGAACATAACCCCTGACTAAGTTATTCCATTTGCCCACTCCTGGACCATATCCCTCCAAACCTCTCCTATTCATGTATCTATCCGAATGTCTTTTAAACATTGTAATTGTACTCTCATCAACCACTTGCTCAGGAAGTTCATTCCATACGTGAGCAACCCTCTGTATAAAAACTTTGTCTCTTATGTATTTTTAAAATCTCCCTCCTCTTACCTTAAAAATGTGTCCCCTAGACTTGAAATAGGTCTTCAAGTACAAAATAACAAAATAAGGTTTCTGAATATAAATCACACTATGTAAACCTCCTGACAGATTTTCTTACAGCAGCATCAAAGGAAGTTGTTATTAACATTTCACATCCACAACAAACTCATGCTTGTTTGGTGTAAAAAGCTTAAGTTCTACTTTGTACCTTCAAGCCAATTTCTTCCGAAAGCTTATTCATACTCTCTCCAGAAGAGGCTGGATAAACAGAGTTACCCAATTCTACATCCTGCATTTTAATGTTAAATGTAGATTTTCTTCCTGATGAGGTTTTCATTTCCAAAGGAGGCTTCACTTTGTTTTTTCTTGCTGGAGTTGCTATCAATAAATTTGAAAAGTTAGTTAACACTATATTAAGTGCAACACAACTGCTGGAATTCAACTCAAAAATACTTAACAATAAACAATCATATTAAATAAATGTTCTAAAGAAGGTCACTGTACCCAAAACATTAATGCTCTCACCATTGATCCTGCCAGACTTAGTGTTTCCAGACTTAAATTTTATTTCTGATTTCCAGCATCCATAGATCTTTGTTTTCTTCATCATGTACTCCTTTGCCTTGCTGGTTCTGCTAAAATGCATCACCTCACATTTATCAAGATTAAAGTCCATTTGCCAATTCATCAGGCCTCCTATAATCTAAGGCTATCCTCCTCACAATTTGCCACCTCACCAATTTTTTTTATATATCACCTGCAAATTACTGATCAATCTTCTACATTTAAGTCTAAATCATTTATAAAAACTACAAACAGAGAAGGCCCCAACAATGACCTCTGCAGTACCTAACAGGCACAGATTTTCTGTTGGAAAAAACATCACCTCTGCTTTTTGCCACTCAGCTAATTGTGAATCTAAGTTATCAAATTTCATTGGATCCCATGTGCTCTTATCTTTGCTATTAGTCACCCAAGCAGGGCCTTATTAAAAGCCTTGTTGAAGTCCAAGTAGGTCACATCAAAAGTATTGCCTTCATCTACACATCTGGTCACCTCTTTGACAAATTCAATCAAGGTGGTTATACATGACGTCCTCGACAAAATCATGCCAACTGACCTTGATTACTGAACTAGCTTTATTATCACATGTACTCAAATGAATACAGGGAAAAATTTATAAGTTGCCACTTACGGTGCCACCTTAGTTACCTAGGTACAGATTCTTCAGTACAAGTTTTTTGGAAAAAAATTAGAAAAATAAAGAAATAGAAATCCAGCATTGCAGATCGTAGGAACAAATTAGAAAGAGAAATAAAAAGTTCAGAACAACAGTGCTTCCAACCCAGTTCATACTAGCAGTTAGACTCCATTCCGCACCAGACCCTGACTCCATTCCGCACCGGACCCTGACTCCATTCCGCACCGGACCCTGACTCCATTCCGCACCGGGCTTCACCTAGAGGGTCTTGAGGCCGGGACACTACGCTGGAATCAACCTGAGAGCAGAAGTCCATGCTGAGGCCACGCTGGGATGAAAGACCACCATGTATTGCCAAAAGACCACCACATTGGGCTGGCAGACTGCAGAGTCCACACTGAGGCCGGACATCAAAGAAGAAAGAGGACAGAAGATGTGAAAAATACAAAAGAGAAAGAAAAAGAAATGGATACAGTGCAAATTACTAATCCCTGCCGCTTCAAATTCTGTCCCTCAGAATTGCTTTCAATAGATTCCCCAACACCGAGGTTACATAAGAACATAGGAAATAGGAGAAGGATAGAGCATCTGGCCATTCAATAAGGTCATGGTTGATCTTTATGTGTCCTCAGCTCCACTTACCCATAACCCTTAATTCCTTTAGTGTTCAAAAATCTATCTTTCCGTTAAGAACATTCAATGAAGTAGCCACAATTACTTCACTGGGCAGGGAATTCCACAGATTCACAGATTGACAGAAGAAATTCTTCCTCAACTCAGTCCTAAATCTGTCTCCCCTTATTATGAGGCTATGTCCCCTAAGTTGTAGTTTAACCCACCAGTGGAAACAACCTCCCTGCTTCTATCTTATCTATTCCCTTCATAATTTTATATGTTTCTATAAAATCCCCACCATTCTTCTAAATTTCAATGAGTATTGTCCCAGTCTAATCAATCCGTCCTCATAAGCCAACCCTCTCAATTCTGGAATCAACCTAGCGAACCTCCTTTGCACCCCCTGTAGTGACAATACATCCTCTCTCGAGTAAGGAGACCAAAACTATACACAAGATACTCCAGATCAGGCAGCATCCAAGGAGCAGGAGAATCAATATTTCAGGCATAAACCCTTCATCAGGAATTCAGGCATCAGCCATTCCTGATGATGAGCTAATGCCTGAAACATTGATTCTCCTGCTCCTCGGATGCTGCCAGACCGGCTATGCTTTTCCAGCACCACGCTCTTCAACTCTGATCTCCAGCATTTCTCAATTTCTCCACAGTACTCCTAGTTTGTGGCCTCACCTGCACCTTATACAGCTGCAGGATAACCTCCCTATTTTTAAATTCAATCCCTCTAGCAATAAAGGATAATTTTCCATTTATCTTTTTAACTACCTGCTGCACTAGCAAACCAAATTTTGTGATTCATGCACATGGACACCCAGGTCCCTCTGCACAGCAACATGCTGTAATTTTTCACCATTTAAATAATAGTCCATTTTGCTATAATTTCTACCAGAGTGGATTACCCCAAATTTACCAACACTATACCCCATCTGCCAGACCCTTGCCCACTCACTTAACTTACCTATATCCCTCTGCAAACTGTCCGCGTCCTCTGCACACTTTGTTCTACTATTCACCTCAGTGCCATCTGCAAACTTTGACAGACTACAGTTGCTTGGCCATTGTAACTCATCCACATAAATTATAAACAATTGTGGTCCTAACACTGATCCCTGAGACACACACTAACCACTGATCACAGCCGGTAAAACCTCATTTACCTTCATTCTTTCCTTTCTGGTAGTTAGCCAATCCTCTATCCATGCTAATACATTACCTGTAATGCAGTGCACCTTTATCTTATGTAGCAACCTTTTGTGCAGCACTTTGTTGAATGCCTTCTGGAAATCCAAATCCAATGTTCCTCATTGTCCAATGCACTCATAACGGTCCTCAAAGAATTTCAGTAAATTAGTTAAACATGACCTGCCTTTCGTGAATCCATGCTGCATCTCTTCAATGGGCCAATTTCTATCCAAATGTCTCACTATTTCTTCCTTCTTATAGAGTTATACAGCATTTTCCCCACTACATAGTTAAGCTAACTTGCCTATAATTATCTACCTTTTGTTTATCTCCTTTTTTAAAGTGTTGTCACACTTGCCCCTTTTCAATCTGCTGGAACCGCCCCAGAGTCCAGAGAATTTTGGTAAATTGGAATTACAATTCCTACAGTGTGCAAACAGGCCCTTCAGCCTACACCAACCTTCCAGAGAGTAACCCACCCAGACCATTCCCTCCTCAGTAATGCATCTACACATCCCTGAACATTACAGGCTGTTTCGCATGGCTAATTCACCTAATCTGTACGTCTTTGGACTGTGAGAGGAAACCAGAGCGCCAGGAGGAAACCCACACAGACACAGGGAGAATTTGCAAACTCCACACAGACAGTCACCGAAGGCTGGAATCAAACCTGGGTCCCTGGGGCCATGAGGCAACAGTGCTGACCACTGAGCTACCACGCTGCCCTACCGAGTACATTTGCTAGTACACTGGGGTGCAATCCATCAGGGCCAGGAGACTGATCTAACTTTAGCCCATTAGCTGGCCCAACAATGCCTCATTAGTGATAATGTTAGTTTTCAGGTCCTCAGCTGCCATTGCCTTCCACTGTCAAGACTGACACAAAACACCTGTTCAAGGCCTTGGCCATTCCTCATTTCCCATTATTAAATCCCTCTTCTCATTCTCTAAAGAGCCAATGTTTACCTGAGCCACTCTTTTTCATTTCATATATTTACAAAAGCCTTTGCTATGCATTTTTTATTTTCTGAGCTAGTTTACTCTCATAATCTATCTCACCTTTCTTTTTAGTGAAGTGAGAATTGACACAGCGCATGCTGACAAGGGGCACACAAACACAAGATGGCTACTGAGGCATAAGTTGGTCACTTAGTACAAAGATGGTCACTGAGCCATTACATAGAAAAGTACAGCGAAGCATGACAGATACTGCCTGAGGCCAACAGGATATCAGCACAATAGACACAGAACACAGATAATTGAAGGTGGGGGAGAGAATACACATCAGTAACGTCTACTGCCTGCCAAAGTGTCTGAGTCCAGCCACCACCTTCAACAGAAATATACAAGTGTTAATAGCTTAGATTTGCAGTAATGGAAAACAATCTTCCTTCTCAGGAAGAATGATCATGACCAATTACTGCAGCAATGGACTTCTGCGTAGCTGCTGAAACTGACAATAATTCTGTAACATTTCTCTGAAACTGACAATGACTTTGTAATGTTTGCTGCACAAACAAAGACTTGATATCTGGACCATTATACTATGTAACACAGGTGAGGTGCCAGAAGACTGGAGGATTGCTCATGTTATCCTCCTGCACAAGAAGGGTAGTAGGGATATTCCAGGTAACTACAGACCAGTAAACCTGACATCAGTGGTTGGAAAGTTGTTGGAGAAGGTACAGAGGGATAAAATCTATTTATATTTGGAAAAGAATATGCTTATCAGTGATAGGCAACATGGTTTTGTGAGGGGTAGATTGTGCCTTACCAACTTAATAGAGTTTGTCGAGGAAGTGACCAAGTTGATAGATGAAGGAAGGGCTGTAGAGGTCATATACATAGACTTTCGAAAGGTGTTTGATAAGGTTCCCCATGGTAAACTAATGAAGAAAGTGAAGTCACATGGTGTGCAGGATGTTCTAACTAGGTGGATAAAGAACTAGTTAAAGGGAGTTTCTCGAAATGGAGAAAGGTGACCAGTGGTGTCCCACAGGGCGGCATGGTAGCTCTGTGGTTAGCACTGTTGCCTAACAGCGCCAGAGACTTGGATTCGATTCTAGCCTCGAGTGACTGTCTGTGTGGAGTTTGTTACATTCTTCCCGTGTCTGCATGGGTTTCCATATTGCCCATAGTGTTAGGTGCATTTGTTAGGGATAAATGTAGGGTTGGGGAATGAGTCTGGGTGGGTTACTCTTCGGAGGGTCAGTGTGGACTTGTTGGGCCAAAGGGCCTGTTTCCATACTGTAACAAATCTAAAAAAAATCACAGCAGCAGAGTTCACACCATGATATGCTCCACCCATGCTATGTGGCAACTCATGGAAACTTCAGTTGTCGCTGGTGACCACATGTGCAAGAAGTGTTTCCAGGTCCAGCTATTGGTGAATCACATTTCATAACTGGAGCTGTGCAAGTCATGAATAGCACATTTGGTGAGGTGGTTACACTGCCTGAACAGGCAAAGATGCATGGGTGACCACCAGACAAAGTAGAGGAAGGCAGGTAGTGCAGGACTACCCTGTGGCTGGGCCCCCTTTTAACAGGTATACCTTTTACGTTATGGCTGGGTGAGTTCATTGTGTAGCAGAAACTTGTGGCCTGCCAACTTCATAGCACCATGGGCTGGTTTCCTTCAGAAAATGCGTGGAAAATAAATGGTGTGGAAGAAGATCGAATTGTAGGGGAAATGGAGAGGCATTTCTGAATCCATGAAAGAGGCTCCAGGATGTAATATTGCCTCCCTGGTGCCAATATCAGTAATGCCACTGAAATGCTGCAGGGCATTCTGAAAGGGGAGGAGAACAGAGATTGTGATACATATTGGTAGCAATGACATCAGACAAATAAAGCAGAATTTAGGGAACTACAAACTAGACCAAAGAACAGATAATAATCTCTGGATTAATTCTGGTGTCTTTTCATATAGGAATTCGAGGAGGCTATTCAATCCCTTAGACCTGTTCCGCCATTCAATGAGATCGTGGCTAATCTGTAGCCTAACTTCATAATCTGCCTTCAGCCTAAATTCATTAATACCTTGGCTTAACAAAACTTTATGTATTTTGCGAATTAGTTCAGAAATAGAGGGTTAGTCCAGATTAATGCATGGGGCAGAGCAGGCCAGTTAAGACAACAAAATTAATTTGTGCGTGAAGCCAGAGGATGTAGGTATGGTTCTAAATTAATAATTTGGGTTGGTGTTCACTAGTGAGAAGGATGATATGGTTATAGAAATCATGGAGAAGATCTGTGATACAGTTCAAGAAATTAGCATAGACCAAGAGGAGGTTTGGAGTGTTTTGGCAGGATTAAAAGTGGATAAATCTCCAGGGACGGATGAAATGTATCCCAGGTTCGAGAGTGTGACACCAGGAGAGTTGCAAAAATTTTCAATATCCCTCTAGCCTGTAGAGATATGGTGAAAGACTGGAGGAAAGTCAGTGTGGTACCAATATTCAAGAAGAAAGCAAGGGATAAACAAGAAAACTACAGGCCAGTCATGGATAACTAAGGAAATAAAGGAGAATATCAAATTGAAAGCTGATGCATATGAAGTGGTAAAATTTAGTGGAAAACTAGAGGGTTGGGAAATCTTTAAAGGTCAACAGAAAGTCATGAAAAATATTATTGTTGTGGGGAAAATTACCAGTCTCAGAGTCAGAATCAGGATTCAATGACAAAGAAACCAGAGCTCCAGGGAGAGAGTGATGTCCATGTGGCTGTCAGCTATGAATATCCTTGGAGCACATTTCACGATATTTTATATGTTTCATAGAATCCCTACAATGTGGAAACAGGCCCTTCAGCCCAGCAAGTCCACACTGACCCTCCAAAGAGTATCCCACCCAGACCCATTTATTCTCCATTTACCCCTGACAAATGCACCTAACCTACACATCCTTGAACACCATGGGCAATTTAGCATGGCCGATTCACCTAACCTGCACATCTTTGGATTATGGGAGGAAACCAGAGCACCCAGAGCAAACCCATGCAGATGCGAGGAAAATGTGCAAATTCCCCACAGACAGTTGCCCAAGGCTGGAATTGAACCCGAGTCCCTGGTGCTGTGAGGCAGCAGTGCTAACCACTGATTAGGCAAGATATAGCATGTATAGGATGGGGAAGGAAACTGCAGGGAATGGGCCCAATTGAAATGTGGAACTGATTCAAGGAACAGCTACTGTGTGTCCTTGATAAGTATGTACCTGTTAGGCAGGGAGGAAATGGTTGAGCGAGGGAACCTCTTGTTAAGAGGAAGGTGGCGGCTTATTTTAGGTTGAGACATGAAGGCTCAGTTAGGCCACTTGAGAGTTACAAATTAGCCAGGAAGAGAGCACGAAGAAGAGCCAGGAGGGGGCAGCAGAAGTCAATGGCACATAGCATCATGGAAAACCCTAAAGCTTTCTATAAGTATATGAGGAATAAAAGAATGATCAGAGTAGGATTAGGGTCAATCAAGGACAGTAGTGAGAGTTATGTGTGGAATCCGAGGAGAAAGGAGAAGTGCTAAATGAATATTTTTCGTTAGTATTCACACTAGGAAAAGACAATGTTGTTGAGGAGAATACTGAGATACAGACTACTAGACTAGATGGGATTGAGGCTCACAAGGAGGAGGTGTTAGCATTTCTGACAACTGTGAAAATAGATAAGTCGTCCTGGCTGGATGGGATTTATCCTAGGAGTCTCATGAGAAGCCAGGGAGGGGATTGCAGAGCCTTTGGCTTTGATCTTTATATTGTTACTGTCTACAGGAATAGTGCCAGAAGACTGGAGGATAGCAAATGTTGTCCTCTATTCAAGAAGGGGGTAGAGGCAGCCCTGGTAATTATAGATCAGTGAGCCTTACGTCAGTTATGGGTAAAGTTGGAAAAGTTATAAGAGATATGATTTGTAATTATCTAGAAATAAATAAGTTGATTAGGGATAGTCAACATGATTTTTATGAAGGGTAGGTCGTGCCTCACAGACCTTAGTGAGTTCTTTGAGAAGGTGACAGGTGGATGATATGGTGTTTATGGATTTCAGTAAGGCATTTGATAAGGTTCCCCAAGCTAGTCTATTGCAGAAAATATGGAGGCATGGGATTGAGGGCGATTTATTGGTTTGGATCAGAAATTGGCTAGCTGAAAGAAGTGGTTGATGGGAAATGTTCATCCTGCAGTTCAGTTCCTAGTGGTATATCTCAAGAATCTGTTTTGGGGCCACTGCTGTTTGTCATTTTTATAAATGACCTGGATGAGGGCATAGAAGGATGGATTCATAAATTTGCGATGACACTAAGGTTGGTGGAGTTGTGGATAGTGCTAAAGGATGTTGCAGGTTACAAAGGAACATAGATAAGCTGCAGAACTGAGCTGAGAGGTGGCAAATGGAGTTTTATACGAAAAAGTGTGAGGTTATTCACTTTGGAAGGAGTATCCACGTACACAGATCCCTGAAAGTTGCCACCCAGATTGATAGGGTTGTTCAGAAGGCATTTTAGGTGTGTTAGCTTTATTGGGAGAGGGATTGGGTTTCAGAGCCATGAGGTCATGTTGCAGTTGGACAAAACTCTGTTGCAGCCACACTTGGAGTATTGCGTACAGTTCTGGTCACCACACTATAGGAAGGATGTGGAAGCTTTGGAAAGGGTTCAGAGGTGATTTACTTGGATGTTGCCTGATATGGAGGGTAGGTATTATGAGGAAAAGCTGAAAGACTTGAGGCTGTTTTCCTTAGAGAGAAGAAGGTTGAGAGGTGACTTAATTGAGACATATAAGATAATCAGAGGGTTAGATAGAGTGAAGAGTGAGAGCCTTTTTCCTCGATGGTGATGGCTTGCACGAGTGGACATAGCTTTAAACTGAGGGGTGATAGATAGAGGACAGATGTTAGAGGTAGTTTCTTTACTCAGAGTAGAAGGCACGTGTAACACCCTGACTGCAACAGTAGTAGTATTGCCAACTTTAAGGGCATGTAAATGGTCATTGGATAAACATGTGGATCATAATGGAATAGTGTGAGAGAGATGGGCTTCAGATTGGTTTCTCAGGGTGGCGCAACATCGAGGGCCGAAGAGCCTGTAACTGTGCTGTAATGTTTTATGTTCTATCACATTAATTCCACCCTGCTGTTTTCACTACGTAATGCTCTAGATAGATGCATTTATTAACCAAATCTCTGCCTCCTGACATTCTGTAACAGACTCATCGCTAATTATATGGTACTGGTCACTGTTTCCTTACAAACAGCAACGTAAATAGTCATTCCTATTCTCTTGCATCTCTGACTTTAATGATTCCATCACCACTGGCTATGCCTTCAATTGCTCAAGTTCTAAGTTCTTGAATTCTTTTCTAAAATTTCTCTGCCTTTCTATTCTTCCTTCTTGAGAGCACCTAATCTTAAAACTGTGATTAAAATATTGACTTGCTTAACCAAGCTTTTGGTCATCTATGTTAGTATATCTTTGTGTCGCCCTGTGTCAATAGTTGTGAAATATTCTGTGAAATACTGTAGTAATTGGGACCAGGTTGGCCTTGTTAACTCCGAGGTTGTTGATTGGAGTTGTTCACTTGGGCCAATCAGGAATGCCTTGGCTGACCAATAGAACCAAAAGAAAAAAAAAAGAAAATATAACCGATTAGAATCTCCTCAGTTGAGGACTGACTCCGAACTGACTGGTCACAGCCTGTGCACGAATGAATAAAGGGTGACTTAGTAACAGGACCCAGCCCTGTGCAGTTATTTCAAGTGCCTTAGAGCATTTTATTGTTTAAGTGCATTGGGCTGGAAATGATGGACCATTACAATCGGTGGGACAGTGACCTGGGACCAAGTAATTTGCTAAGTTTTGCCACCAATCCACTCTGTGCAATAAAACGTTAACTGATCATTCAGCATTTCACATTTAAACATATTTAAAGGAACACTTGGAACTGGTCTGCTTCAGGTACATTGAAAGGTGAGAAGCATTGTGAAAGCTCACTGGAGGTGAATTTCACCAGGTGATTTTCACCAGGGATAAAAAGAGTTATTTGAAAATTTCCTTAGGAAAAGCAAGAATTCAATGTGAAAATCGTGAAATATGCTGCAGTCCAATGATAACCACATTGTGTCTCCACAGATGACAGAGAGATGTCAGAATATGCATCAATTAGGAAAAGGCCACAGTTTGATGCTGACTCCCTGCAAATCCATGTAGGTAGCAGTCAGGTTTTTATGCCAGTTTATGGCATAAGGAGAACTTGCATACCTAACAAAAGCAGTCTATATGGAGGGTGCAAAGGAGATTAGCAACCTGGGCTATTCCTTGGATAGAGCTCCAATATCGCAAATCATCTGAGATTAACAGAAGTGCGTAAGGCTTCATATTAGAGATGGAATGTAATGTCAAGACAACATTTCTTTTTATTCACTTATGGGATGTGGGCATCTCTGGCTAGACCAGCATTTATTGCTCATCCGTAAGTGCCCAAAGAGAAGTTTAAGAGTCAACCACATTGCTTTTGGTCTAGAGTCACATGTAGGTCAGAGAGGTAAAGATGGTCCTTCCTAAAGGACACTAGCCTATTATTGAACATTATTGTTTAACTCCCAGAGATGTGAGGGGAGTGGATGGACACATAGCAACATACATGGGTTCAGGCAAAGTATGTATATAATTAGTAGGAGTGGAGGGGTGTAATTGTAGAATAACCAATGAAGCCTGGTTATGACCTGCCACAACACTGTGTTATCACATTTCAGCAGTATGAATGACTGACATTCCACATAATTTAACGCAGGGTAAAAGGGTCCACAATGAAAAAGAGGGGGGATCTGGACAAAATGCAAAGTGCAATAGTTGGCCATCCGAATACATGCAAATTCATTGGAAGTTGTTCACAGGAGGTTTTCTTCATTAATGCCTGGATTGAGTGGGTTGCCTTGTTAGAATGGATTGGACAAGGTGAACTTGTTTCAAACAACGTGAGGTGGCTTGACTCAACTGTAAAAGATCCTGAAAGGTTTTAAGTGTATATGCAAGAATCTGAAATCAGGATCACTAATTTAAAATTAGAAATCAGCCTATTAAGACCAAGGTGAGGAGAAATTTTAATTTTTCAAAGGGCATTCATAATTTAGGAACACTGTCTCAACAGGTGGAGATCGAGTCAATGAATATTTGTAAGCAGAGTACATAGATTCTTGTTAGGTAAGAGTAAGAAATGTGAAATCTGAAACACAAACAGATCAACCATGACCAAACTGAAAGGCAGTGCAGGCTCGAGGGGCCAAATGATCTATTTCAGCTCCAATTTCATTTGTCCATCTAACCCCATTAGAGGAGCAACTGTCAGCAAATAGCTAGAACTCAAGACAACTGGTTCTGGCAAAACTGGAGAAAAGGTGATGACCTTCCAAAGGAACAGCAAATGCTGCTGGCAAGTAGAAAATAACAGATTCAAGAAAATGGAAGTGATGACTGATATAGTTATTTCTACAGCTTTATATCATTTGTGACATGAACCACCCAAAACACTGGGCTTCTAAAAGTGTATGGACACTGTTAATTAGGGAATGGAAACTTTTATAGAGATCAATGTATCATTTCATATGTTCCATATTCAGATGTACCCTGACAAGTGCAATAATTTAGAATATCACTTGAAATCTTAATCTTTTCATAAGACCGAAGATGCAGGAGCAAAGCAGGCCATTCATCTCAGTGAGTCCACTCTGCCATTCAGAGATAATAACTGATCTGACAATCCTCAACTCCACTTTCCTGCCTTTTCTGCAAAACCCTTAATTACTTTAATGATTAAAAATCTGTCTCAGCCTTGAATATACTTTGATCTTGGAGGAGAAAGTGAGGACTGCAAATGCTAGAGATCAGAGCTGAAAATGTGTTGCTGAAAAAGCGCAGCAGGTCAGGCAGCATCCAAGGAGCAGGAGAATCGACGTTTCGGGCATGAGCCCTTCTTCAGGAATCACATTCCAAGAAGGGCTCATGCCCGAAACATCGATTCTTCTGCTCCTTGGATGCTGCCTGATCTGCTGCGCTTTTCCAGCAACACATTTTCAGCTATACTTTGACCTTGACAATTGTCTAAAGTAAAGCAATACACATATTCACCACCCTGACAGGAAAAAAAATCCTCTCATCTCTGTCTTAAGTGGGCAATGGCTTACTCGAAGATTATGCATTCTGGTCTTCGATTCTCCTACAAGAAACAACCTCTCTGTTCCTACCCTGTCAAGTCCCTTAACAATCTTATGTATTTCAATAACATCACTTCTCATTTTCCTAAACTCGAATGAATACAAGTCAAATGTACTCAACCTTTTCAGAAAGCATCTGCATACCCGGTATCAACCTATTGATCTTTCTCTGGACTACCTCCAATGCCAACGTCTTTTCTTAAGGGAATCAGAAAACTTCACAGTATTACAGCTATGGTCTGTCTAGTGCCTAGCATAGTTTTAGCAAACCTCCCCCTATTTTATACTCTATTCCCTTTGGAATAAAGGCCAGCTTTCCGACTGCCTTCAATATTAATTGCTGAACCTAATACTTGCTTTTTGTGATGCAGTCATTAGGGTCCAAAAGTCCCTCCATGCTGCTGCCTTCTCCTAATATCAATAATATTCAGCTCCTCTAGTCTTCCTTTTAAATTGTATAACCTCATATTTTGCCACATTATATTCCAGCTCCTAAGTTTGTGAACACTCACTCATCCTTTCTATATCCCCTTTTGCGATCTTCACTATATGACCTCCTGCCTACTTTCGTGTCATCCACAAACTTGATTACAGTATATTCTTTTCCGACATTCATTATTACATTATAAATAATTGTGGCTCAAGCACTGAATCCCTGTGGCACTCCACTAGTTATGTGTTATCATTCTGAAAATGCCCCCTTCTTGATTGGGTGAGTTTGATATTTGGCATGTGCATGAAAATGAAGTGCTAACTCAGTAATGTGATCATAGTAATACTGATTGCCATACATCATTGTATTAAAGTTATGAGCTGTTGAAGACTCTAGGCTGATTCCTCCACAAGGGAAAAGTGGATTAAATAGGATGAAGACTGATCTTGAAGTGTGAGATGCAAAGAGATCTAGCTAAGGCAAGAATAGAGGCAACGCTTGACAGTATAAAACACAATAAAATGATCAGTCATCTTTAAGGAAGAGATGGTCCATCCAGAAGCCAAGTGTATTCTAACAGAAGTGGTAAACAGGAACCAATGCTTTGGAAGGGAGATAGAGAATATAATGGCACAGTAAAATGATGGTGTGATGTACAGTTGCAAATGTGTTGCTGGTCAAAGCACAGCAGGCCAGGCAGCATCTCAGGAATAGAGAATTCGACGTTTCGAGCATAAGCCCTTCATCAGGAATAAGAGAGAGAGAGCCAAGCAGGCTGAGATAAAAGGTAGGGAGGAGGGACTAGGGGGAGGGGCGATGGAGGTGGGATAGGTGGAAGGAAGTCAAGGTGAGGGTGATAGGCCGGAGTGGGGTGGGGGCGGAGAGGTCAGGAAGAGGATTGCAGGTTAGGAGGGCGGTGCTGAGTTGAGGGAACCGACTGAGACAAGGTGGGGGGAGGGGAAATGAGGAAACTGGAGAAATCTGAATTCATACCTTGTGGTTGGAAGGTTCCCAGGCGGAAGATGAGGCGCTCCTCCTCCAGCCGTCGTGTAGTTGTGTTCTGCCGGTGGAGGAGTCCAAGGACCTGCATGTCCTCGGTGGAGTGGGAGGGGGAGTTAAAGTGTTGAGCCACGGGGTGATTGGGTTGGTTGGTTCGGGCGGCCCAGAGGTGTTCTCTGAAGCGTTCCGCAAGTAAGCGGCCTGTCTCCCCAATATAGAGGAGGCCACATCGGGTGCAGCGGATGCAATAGATGATGTGTGTGGAGGTACAGGTGAACTTGTGGCGGATATGGAAGGATCCCTTGGGGCCTTGGAGGGAAGTGAGTGTGGAGGTGTGGGCGCAAGTTTTACATTTCCTGCGGTTGCAGGGGAAGGTGCCGGGGGTGGAGGTTGGGTTGGTGGGGGGTGTGGATCTGATGAGGGAGTCACGAAGGGAGTGGTCCTTGCGGAACGCTGATAAGGGAGGGGAGGGAAATATATCCTTGGTGGTGGGGTCCATTTGGAGGTGGCGGAAATGGCGGCGGATGATACGTTGTATGCGGAGGTTGGTGGGGTGGTAGGTGAGAACCAGTGGGGTTCTGTCTTGGTGGCGGTTGGAGGAGCGGGGCTCAAGGGCAGAGGAGCGGGAAGTGGAGGAGATGCGGTGGAGGGCATCGTCGATCACGTCTGGGGGGAATCTGCGGTCCTTGAAGAAGGAGGCCATCTGGGCTGTGCGGTGTTGGAATTGATCCTCCTGGGAGCAGAAGCGGCGGAGACAAAGGAATTGGGAATATGGGATGGCGTTTTTACAGGGGGCAGGGTGGGAGGAGGTGTAGTCCAGGTAGCTGTGGGAGTCAGTCGGTTTATAATAGATGTCTGTGTTGAGTCGGTCGCCCGAGATAGAAATGGAAAGGTCTAGGAAGGGGAGGGAGGAGTCTGAGACAGTCCAGGTGAATTTCAGGTCGGGATGGAAGGTGTTAGTAAAGTTGATGAACTGTTCAACCTCCTCGTGGGAGCACGAGGCAGCGCCGATACAGTCATCGATGTAGCGGAGGAAAAGGTGGGGGGTGGTGCCAGTGTAGTTGCGGAAGATGGACTGTTCCACATATCCTACGAAGAGGCAGGCATAGCTGGGGCCCATGCGGGTGCCCATGGCAACTCCTTTAGTTTGGAGGAAGTGGGAGGATTGAAAAGAGAAGTTATTCAGGGTGAGGACCAGTTCAGTCAGTCGAAGGAGGGTGTCAGTGGAAGGGTACTGGTTGGTGCGGCGGGAAAGGAAGAAGCGGAGGGCTTTGAGTCCTTCGTGATGGGGGATGGAGGTGTACAGGGACTGGATGTCCATAGTGAAAATAAGGCGTTGGGGACCGGGGAAGCGAAAATCCTGGAGGAGGTGGAGGGCGTGGGTGGTGTCCCGAACGTAGGTGGGGAGTTCTGGGACTAAAGGGGACAGGACCGTGTCGAGGTATTGGGAGATGAGTTCGGTGGGGCAGGAGCAGGCTGAGACAATGGGTCGGCCGGGGCAGGCAGGTTTGTGGATTTTGGGCAGGAGGTAGAAACGGGCGGTGCGGGGTTGTGGGACTATGAGGTTGGAGGCGGTGGATGGGAGATCCCCTGAGGTGATGAGGTCATGGATGGTCTGGGAGATGATGGTTTGGTGGTGGGAGGTGGGGTCGTGGTCAAGGGGGCGATAAGAGGAGGCGTCCGCGAGCTGGCGTTTGGCTTCAGCGGTGTACAGGTCAGTGCGCCAAACTACCACCGCGCCTCCCTTGTCTGCGGGTTTGATGGTGAGGTTGGGATTGGAGCGGAGGGAGTGGAGGGCTGCACGTTCTGAGGGTGAGAGGTTGGAGTGGGTGAGAGGGGTGAACAGGTTGAGTCGGTTGATGTCACGGCGGCAGTTGGCTATAAAGAGGTCGAGGGCGGGTAGGAGGCCAGCACGGGGTGTCCAGGTGGATGGGGTGTGTTGGAGGCGGGAGAAGGGGTCGTCAGAGGGTGGGCGGGAGTCTTGGTTGTGAAAGTAGGCACGGAGGCGAAGGCGGCGGAAGAATTGTTCAATATCTCGCCGCGTGTTGAACTCATTAATCCGAGGGCGTAGGGGAATGAAGGTGAGGCCCCTGCTGAGGACTGATCTTTCATCCTCAGAGAGGGGGAGATCTGGAGGGATGGTGAAAATCCGGCAAGGCTGGGAGCTAGGACCTGGTGTGGGACTGGAGCTGGAGCTGGGGGCGGGGTTAGGAGCGGGGACAGTGATGTACAGTGTAATGTACGTCAATTGTATTCTTCAAGTGAAAACTAGGCCAGTTGCAATGAGTTGATTGGGGAAATGAAGAGGACAATCAGAATGGTAAAGAGAAAATACATAGTATAGCTGGTTCAGACATAACCTAAAAATCTTCTCCCAACATGGAGAGTGCACAAAGGAGATTTACTAGAATAATACAGAGAATGAGGGATTATAGATGCAAGGAAAGATTAGTGAAATTGGGCTTATTCTTCTTGCAGCAAAGAAGATTAGGAAAGAGATGACCTTAACAATGTGTTCAAAATTATGAATAATTTTGATAGGGCAAAGAAGGATATTCTGACTCCATTATTTGGTCACATTTTCAAGATTATCAACAAGAGAACCACAAGTGAGATAACAGAAAACCTTTTACTCTTAGTTGTCAGGATTTGGAATGCACTGCAAGAGTTGTGGAGGCCGATTCCATAGGAAGCTTCAAAAGACAGGTGGATATATATTTGAAACTGATTAAATTGGAAGTCTACGGAGATAGAAAGGAGCATGGGTCTAGTTGGATGGCTCTTTCAGGAGCTAATTTAAACATTATAAATTAAATGGCTTCCTTATTTACTGTAAAAATGCTACGCATGCATGATTGTCCTAATTTTCTGTCTTCCATTAGTTAGTCAATCCACAATCTTTGCTAATTGCCCTAACATTACGGGGTCTTGAAGTAGCATTATGAATGATACCTTATAACTTTTGGAAAGCCAAATATATTATGTCTAACCATTTTCCTTTATCTTATAAAGGAGGAACAAGTGCAGTAGAAATCTAATTGAAGCATAACCTCCTTATTATTCTATTAAATTCCCCTCATATTAGCTTTGCTGATTACTTTCTGCAAAAATTTCTAAGAATCCATATCTTTTTGCTCCCTGCCCATTCATGTATCTGTCCAGATACATCTTAAATGAGGCTATCATGCCCGCCTCTACTACCTCGGCTGGCAACACGTTCCAGGCACTCATCTCCCTCTGTGTAAAGAACTTTCCACGCATATCTCCCTTAAACATTTCTCCTCTCACCTAGAACTCGTGATCCCTAGTAATTGAGACAGTTTAGATAAATTGCTAACAGTCCACACCCCAGCACCAATGCCTGTGGCAAACCACTAGTGATATCCTATAAACTTTAAAAGGCTCTCTCTGCTTGCTGTAAGCCAGCCAATCTTCTATGTATAGCAATGTTACCCACTAACCACAAGGTTTTATTGACTGCAATAATCTTTGATATGGCACCTTCTACCCTGTAAATTAACTCTTCAAAAAACTGTAATAAATTTACCAGGCATGATTTCCCCATCCTAGAGCTATGCTAACTCTGTTTAATTATATTTTGATTTTCTAAATGCTTTCCCATTACATTCTTTGTAATAGGCTCTAAGATTTTCCCAATAATAGATATTAAGCTGCCTGGACTATAGCTACTTTTATTTTTGTTTCCTTCCCTTTTTAAATAAGAGTGCTACAATAGGTTAACATTCCAATTCTCTGAGTCTTTTTTCAGAATCCAAATAGTCTCTTCACATATTGATGGCAGGATTGAATGAGTCAAGCTTTCCAAATAATAGCATGCTGCCAGAAATACTTAACCCAACTTATGACAACTGTTGTGAGCAAATTTCTTCAGGAGCAAGCTTTTCTCTCAGTAGGACTGATAAACTCCAGTGATGCTGGTATATCCTGTCAATAACTCACCCTTTATTTACTACGCAGAGTTCTTGACAGTGATCTGATTTTCTCAGAGCCAGCTCTGAGTGAACAGTACCTCTGACATTCATAGAACATAAAACAGTAGAGTACAGCATAGGCCCTTCAGCCCCTGATCTTGTGTCAGCCTTTTATCCTATTCTAACATCAGACTAACCTAAATAACCTTCACTGTAATAACTTACATGTGCCTATCCAAGAATCGCTTACATGTCCCAAATGTATCTGACTCTACTACCACTGCTGGCACCCACCACTCACTATGTAAAGAACCCACCTCTGACATTATCCCATCCCTCCTCCAATTACCTTAAAATTATGCCAGCTTCTGATAGACATTACCGTTATGGGAAATTGTCTCTGTCTATCTACTCTATCTATGCCTCTCAACATGTTGCACACCTCTATGAATTCAACTCTCATGCTTTTTCACTCCCTAGCTCACCCAACCATTCTTCATAAGACATGCCCTCCAGTCCAGGCAGTATTCTGATAAATCTCCTCTGCACCCTCTCTAAAACTTCACATCCTTCCTATAATGAGGCAACCAGAACTGAACACAATATTTCAAGTGTGGTCTCACCAGGACTCTATAGAGCTGCAGCATAACCTTCCCGTTCTCAAACTCAATCCCCCTGCTACCATACACCTTCTTAACAACCCTATCAACCTGGGTGGCAACTTCAGGGATCTATGGACACGGACTCTAAGATCCTTCTGTTCCTCCACACTACCATGAATCCTGCCTTTAACCCTGTATTCTGCGTTCAAATGTGACCTTCCAAAGTGAATGACTTCACATTTTTCCAGGTTGAACACCATCTGCATCCTATCAATGGCACACTGCAACCTACAACAGCCCTCCAACAACTCCAGCAACCTTCATGTTATCGGCAAACTTACTAACCCATCCTTCCACTTCCTCATCCAAGTTATTTATAAAAGTCATGAAGAACAGAGGTCCCAGAATAGATCCCTGCAGAACACCACTGGTCACCGAGCTCCAGGCTGAATATTTCCATCTACCACCACCCTCTGTCTTCTATGGGCCAGCCAATTCTGTGTCGAGACAGACAGGTTTCCCTGTATCCCATGCCTCCTTACTCTCTGAATGAACTTACCACGGGGAACCTTATCAAGGTAGCCAGGAAGGATCTTTCTAAAATCCACATACACCATATCCACTGTTCTACCCTCAGCATCATGCTTTGTCACAGCCTCAAAGAATTCAATAAGGTTTGTGAGGCATGACCTGCCCTCGCAGAGCCATGCTGACTGTTTCTAATCAAACTATGGTTTTCCAAGTAATCACAAATCCTGACTCTCAGAATCCTCTGCAATACTTTGCACACAACTGACATGAGACTGACTGATCTGTAATTCCCAGGATTATCCCTATTCCCTTTCTTGAACAAGGGAATAACATTTGCCACCCTCTAATCATCTGGTACTACTTCATTGAACAGTGAAGATGCAAAGTTCATCGCCAAAGTCACGGCAATCTGCTCCCTGTAGTAATCTAGAGTATATCCCATCCGGCCCAGGGGATTTATTGATCCTTACATTCTTCAAAATTTTCAGCAGATCCTTCTTCCTAATATGAACCTGTTCTAGCATACTGTTTCATACTGTCCTCAGAAACGTCGAGGTCCCTCTCAGTAGTGAACACTGAAGCAAAGTATTCATTAAAGACCCCCCTACTTCCTCCGACTCCAAGCGCAAGTGCCCTCCACTATCCCTGATTGGCCCTACCCTCACTCTGGCCATCCTCTTGATCCTCACGTAAGTTTAGAACGCCTTAGGGTTTTCTTTAATCCTACCCACCAAGGCTTTTTCTTGCCGCTTTCTAGCTCTCCTAAGTCATTCTTCAGTTCCTTCCTGGCTACCTTGTAACCCTCTAGAGCCCTGTCTGATCCTTGCCTCATAGAACATAGAACATAGAAAAATACAGCGCAGTACAGGCCCTTCGGCCCTCGATGTTGCGCCGACCAAATCCTACCTAACCTACACTAGCCCAATAACTTCCATATGCCTATCCAATGCCCGCTTAAATGACCATAAAGAGGGAGAGTTCACCACTGCTACTGGCAGGGCATTCCATGAACTCACAACCCGCTGCGTAAAGAATCTACCCCTAACATCTGTCCTATACCTACCACCCCTTAATTTAAAGCTGTGTCCCCTAGTAACACCTGACTCCATTAGCGGTAAAAGGTTCTCAGTGTCTACCCTATCTAAACCCCTAATCATCTTATACACCTCTATCAAATCTCCCCTGAACCTTCTTTTCTCCAATGAGAACAGGCCCAAGTGCCTCAGCCTTTCCTCATACGATCTTCCTACCATGCCAGGCAACATCCTGGTAAACCTCCTCTGCACTTGTTCCAATGCCTCCACATCCTTCCTATAGTATGGCGACCAAAACTGCACACAATACTCCAGATGAGGCCGCACCAGAGTCTTATACAACTGCAACATGACCTCAGGACTCCGGAACTCAATTCCTCTACCAATAAAGCCCAGTACACCATATGCCTTCCTCACAGCACTATTTACCTGGGTGGCAACTTTCAGAGATCTTAACCTACCATTAGCCCAGTAATCCATCTTCTTGTTACTCCTACCAAAGTGAATGACTTCACACTTAGCTACATTGAATTCCATCTGCCACCTTTCTGCCCAGCTCTGCAACCTATCTATATCCCGCTGTAACCTGCCACATCCTTCTTCACTGTCCACAACTCCACCGACCTTTGTGTCATCCGCAAACTTGCTCACCCAGCTTTCAAGCCCCTCCTCTAGATCATTTATAAAGATGACAAACAGCAAAGGCCCCAAAACAGATCCCTGTGGTACACCGCTAGTAACTGCACTCCAAGATGAACCTAGTCCATCAACTACTACCCTCTGTCTCCTTCCAGCCAGCCAATTCCTAATCCAAACCTCTAACGCACCCTCAATGCCATACCTCCGTAGTTTTTGCATTAGCCTACCATGGGGTACCTTATCGAACGCCTTGCTAAAATCCATATACACAACATCTACTGCTTTACCCTCATCCACCTCCTTAGTCACCTTCTCAAAGAACTCAATAAGGTTTGTGAGGCACGACCTGCCCTTCACAAAACCATGCTGACTATCCTTGATCACATTATTCCTATCCAGATGTTCATAAATCTTATCCCTTACAATTCTCTCTAAGACTTTGCCCACAACAGAAGTGAGACTCACTGGCCTATAGTTACTCGGGCTGTCCCTACTCCCCTTCTTGAACAAGGGGACCACATTCGCTATCCTCCAGTCTTCTGGTACTATTCCCGTTGACAATGACGACATAAAAATCAAGGCCAATGGCTCTGCTATCTCCTCCCTAGCTTCCCAGTGGATCCTAGGGTAAATGCCATCAGGCCCAGGAGACTTATCTATTTTCATCCTTTCCAGTATTCCCAAAACCTCCTCCCTACATACTTAAAGGCCATCCATTCTAATCACTTGTGACTCAATATTCACACCAGCAACAGAGTCCCGTTCCTGAGTGAATACTGACGAAAAGTATTGATTTAGTGTCTCACCAATCTCCTCCGCCTCCACGCACAACTTCCCACTACTATCCTTGACTGGACCGATACCTACCCTAGTCATCCTTTTATTCCTGACATACCTATAGGGTTTTCCCTAATCCTACCAACTAAGGACTTTTCATGTCCCCTTCTCGCTGCTCTTAGCTCTCTCTTCAGATCCTTCCTGGCTACCTTATAACTCTCAATCGCCCCAACTGAACCTTCACGCCTCATCCTTACATAGGCCGCCCTCTTCCCTTTCACAAGGGATTCCAATTCCCTATTAAACCACGGCTCCCTCACAAGACCCTTTACTCCCTGCCTGACTGGTACATACTTATCAAGGACACTCAATAGGTGTTCCTTGAACAATCTCCACATATCATTAGTGTTCTTCTCCTGAAGCCTGTTTTTCCAATCCACGCATCCTAAGTCATGCCTCACCGCATCATAATTTCCCTGTCCCCAGCTATAGCTCTTGCCCTGCAGTGCACACTTATCCCTCTCCATCACTAAAGTAAAAGTCACCGAGTTGTGGTCACTGTCCCCGAAGTGCTCACCTACCTCCAAGTCTAACACCTGGCCTGGTTCATTACCTAGAACCAAATCCAACCTTAAGTAAGCTTCCTTCTTTCACTTGGCTAGACATTCCATATCTCTTGTCACCCAAGGTTCTTTCAACTTACCATCCCTTCCTTTCCTCACTGGGACAGACCTGTCCAGCCTTATGAGCACATGCTTCCTAAACAACTTTCACATTTCTACAGTGTATTTCCCTGAGAACATCCGTTCCCAATTTCGGTGCCCCTGTTCCTGCCTAATAGTATTGTAGGTGCCCTCCCTCAATTAAATACTTCCCACACCATCTGGTCCTATTACTCTCCATGAGTACAGTAGATGTCATGGAGTTGTGATCACTATCACCGAAATGCTCTCCCACTGTGAGATCCAACACCTGGCATAGCTCATTGCATCAAATCCAATATGACCTCCCCTCTAGTTGAGTGTGTGTCACTGAAAAGCAGAGGAGATTAGGCAGCATCAAAGGAGCAGGAGAATTAACGTTTCAGACAGGAACCCTTCATTCCTAACAAAGGGCTTTTGCCCAAATCATCAATTCTCCTGCTCCTCGGATGCTGCCTGACCTGCTTGCTTTTCCAGCATGACGCTCTTGCCTCTGAACGCCAGCATCTGTAGTCCTCACTTTCTCCTCCCCTCTAGTTGGCCTATTTAGATACTGCATCAGGAATCCTTCCTGGACACACCTGACAAAAACTACTCCATCCAAACTATTTGGACCTAGAAGACTCCAATCAGTATTAGGGAAGTTAAAGGTCACCCATGACAACACCCTGTTATTTCTGCACATTTCAAAAATCTGCCTCCCAATCTGCTCCTCTGTGTCTCTATTGCTATTGGGGGATCTGAAGAAAACTCCCAAAAAAGTGACTGTTCCTTTCCTGTTTCTGTCTTCCACTCATACTGACTCAGTAGACAAACCCTCCTTGGCGACCTCCTAGTTCTAAATACTAAACCATGTTCTGACTTTGTCACCCTTGTTCCTGATATATCTTGCATTAAAATAGAGACATGTTAACCCATCGCACTGACTGTACCTTCGCTCTATCAAGTGCCTATCCTTCCTCACAGACTCTCTGCATGGTCTATCTGGCTGTTCACCACCTACTCCATCATTTGATCCATAGCTCAGGATCCCCCCTCACCTGCCAATCTAGTTTAAAGCCTCCCGAAGAGCCCCAGCAAACCTCCTGCCTATTTTTGTCAATATTTCTCATCCAGAACTCCCAGATTGTACCAGGTCCAATAAAGGAACTCATATTCTATGAGGTCCACCTGACTGACCTTGTTACAATCATTACAGGAGGTGAGCTCATGTCAAAACAAGGTGGTGCTGTAGAAATAACACTTAAAAGAACAGAACAAAGGTAGGGAGGAATCACAGAATCCCTAGAGTGTGGAAGCAGGCTATTTGGCCCAACACGTCCACACCGACCCTCTGAAGCGCATCCCAACCAGCCGCACCACCCTACCTGTAACCCTGCATTTATCATGGTTAATCCACCTAATCTACACGTCTTTGGACTGTGGGATGAAACTGGAGCACCCAGCCAAAACCCACACAGATATGGGAAGAATGTAGAAACTCCATACAGTCGCCCAAGGGTAGTATTGAACCCGGATCCCTGGCACTGTGAGGCAGTAGTGTTAACCACTGAACCACTGTACCACCCCACAGAAGAGTAAAAGCAGTACAAGAACAACTCTAACGTGAGAGAGAGAGAGAAGAGAGATGAAGGTCTAATAAGGGAATTAAGAGAGTTATGTCAAAAGTAGGACGTCTTGGGCTGTAATCTCAGATTTACTCCTTGAACCACATACTATTGACTACAGAAGTAGAGACGGCACGGTGGCTCAGTGATTAGCACTGCTGCCTCACAGCGCCAGAAACCTGGGTTCAATTCCTGCCTCGGGCCACTGTCTTGTGGAGTTTGCACATTCTCCCCACGTCTGCGTGGGTTTCCTCCGGGTGCTCCGGTTTCCTCCCACAGTCCAAAGATGTGCAGTTTAGGTGAATTGGCCAGGCTAAATTGCCCGTAGTGTTCAGGGATGTGGAGGTTAGGTGCATTAGTCTGGGGTAAATGCAGGGAAATGGGTCTGGGTGGGTTACTCTTCGGAAGGTTGGGGTGAACTTGTTGGGCCAAAGGGCCTGTTTCCACATGTAGGATTTCTAATGATAATACATTTAAATGCATCACCAAAGAGCTGTTTTCAGAGGGAGGATTTCAAATATCTAGATCTTTGGGATCCCTTTCAAGGCAGAAAGGACATGTTCTTGAAGGACAGCTTGCACCTAAACTGGAGGGGCACCATTATCCTTGCAGGGAGGTTTGCTAGTGCCAATCAGGAAGGTTTAAATTGGTGTGACAGGAGTTACGAACAAGAGAAGGTAGAAGTTAAATTAACTAAGTCTAACAGGAACAACAGGCAGGACCGGATTATGAACACAGCATGACTGGCAGTCTGAAGAATATTTATTTCAATGCAAGGAGAATATAACATGTAAGGCAGATGAGCTTACAGCCTCGTGCTAATCTCCTTTTTCATCATTACACATTAATTTTATCCAAATAATAATTGAACTTGTATCATAATTGAACTTGCATTCACTACACTTCCAAGCAGTGCATTCCACACCCTAACAACAGGCTGTGGGACAAAAAAATTCACACTCTGTATTTGCTTTTTTTGCCAATCACTATAGATCTGTGCTCAGTAATTCTTGATCTTTCTCCATACAGCAATATTTTCTCCCAAAATACTCTATGAAGTCCGCTCGTGATTTTGAAAACCTGTCAGATCTCCTCTTCGCCTCCTTTGCTCCAAGAACAGTTTCAACTTCTTTGCAGCTGACATGAAAATTATTGCATTGTGGATAGTGAGGAAGAATACAGCAGAATACAGATCAATAGGAAAGTTGGGTGAATAAATGACAGATGAAGTTTAGTCTGGACAAGTGTGAGGTGAATGCACTTTGAGAGGGAAAATCCAAGCGGAACATATGCAGTAAGTAGCAAGGCTCTTAGAGCACCTTATAGAGTCATAGAGATGTACAGCATGGAAACGGACCCTTCAGTCCAACCCGTCCATGCCGACCAGATATCCCAACCCAATCTAGTCCCACCTGCCAACACCTGGCCCATATCCCTCCAAAGAGGAAAAAGTGAGGTCTGCAGATGCTGGAGATCAGAGCTGAAAATGTGTTGCTGGTTAAAGCGCAGCAGGTCAGGCAGCATCCAAGGAGCAGGAAATTCGACGTTTTGGGCATAAGCCTGATGATGGATTCCTGATGAAGGGCTTATGCTCGAAACGTCGAATTTCCTGCTCCTTGGATGCTGCCTGACCTGCTGCGCTTTAACCAGCAACACATTTTCAGCCCATACCCCTCCAAACCCTTCCTATTCATATACCCATCCAAATGCCTCTTAAATGCTGCAACTGTACCAGCCTCCACTACAAAATTGTTGCATTGTGGTTAGTGAGGAAGGATACAGCAGAATATAGATCAATAGGAAAGTTGGATGAATAAATAGCAGATGAAGTTTAGTCTGGACAAGTGTGAGGTGAATGCACTTTGAGAGGGAAAATGCAAGAGGAACATATGCAGTAAATAGCAAGACTCTTAGAAAACCTTATACCGAAGAATTTTGGATATAAGCCAGTAGCTCTCTGAAACTGGGGACACAAGTGGATACAATGGTAAAGAAGGCATACTGTATGCTTGTCTTCACTGGTTGGGACATTAAGTATAGAAGTTGACAAGTCATGTTGCAGCAGTATAAGACTTGAGTTGGAGATACACATTTGGAGTACTGGTCACCATACTACAGGAAACGTGGAGGCTTTGAAGAGGGCTCAAAAGAGGTTTACAATGATGATGTTTGAATTGGAGTGCATTAGTTCTAAGCAGCAGTTAGGCAAATCTGGATTGCTTTCATTAGAGTACAGAGAATACAAGGTGACCTGATAAAAGTTGACAAAATTATAAGAGGCATGAAGGCAGAGCAGATGGTGGAAGGTTATAGGAAAGCAACATTTAAGACAAACACATGAACAGGCAGGGAATAGAGGGTTAGTACGTGCAGGCAGATGGGATTAGGTTAGAATGACATCATCGTTGGCACAGACATGGTGAGTTAAAGGGCCTATTCTTAGGCTGTTGTGTGTTCTTTAATCTATCCTCTTAACTTAAATTTCTTTTGCCCAGAATCATTCTTGTAAATTGCCTATGCATTCTCTTCAATGCATTCACATCCTTCCTACAATGCGGCACCTAGAACTGTACACAGTACTCTCAATGGAGTCCAACAAGTCGCCTATACCAGAGTGCATGGGTTTAAAGTGAGAGGGGAAAGATTTAAAAGGAACCTCAGTGGCAATTTTTTCATGCAGAGGCTGGTGCATGTATAGAATGAGCTGCCAGAGGAAGTGGTGGAGAGTGGTACAATTAAAATATTTAAAAAACATCTGAATAGGTATATGAATGGGAAGAGTTGAGGAATTTGGGCCAAATGCTGGCAAATGGTACTAGATTAATTCAGGATATCTGGTCAGCATGGGCAAGTTGGATCAAAGGGTCTGTTTCCATGCGGTACTTCTGTGACTCCAAATTCCACATCACTCCCTTGTTCTTCTAATTTCTAATCCTATTCAAAAGCCAAGAATGCTGAGTGCTTTAGTAGTTGCTCTCTCAAACTGTCCTGCTACCTTTAGTTACTTGTGCACATAAACACCCAGGTCCCTCTACCTCTTTTAAATTACCAAAATTTCCAGTCACATTTATTCAGATCTTAACTGACTCTGATATGCGGTTTCATGAATTGCTGAAAGAATTTATATTAATTTACTTGAAAAGACAGTTTTAAACTCAAATTATGTTTTGTGTTTATCTTGTTTAATTTTGAAACAACGAGAGCTTTCAAAACTTTATTTTTTTGAGTCTGAATAACATGTAGGGTCAAACTTACAATTTACTCTAGTTGGTGTACAAGCAGTCTTTGTTGCCGGTCTTTGTGTACTAGTTACAAACATTGCTACTTCTGATGTCCTTTGCTTACGTGGAGCAAGTGTCTGAAATAAAAAAACACACAAGTTAACTTTAATCAATTCACAAACTGTCTAGTTTTCAAACTGCTTTAAATGCCAAGACAGCTTACCTGTTTTGAGATTACGATTGCAGATGGAGAAATGCTTGACAACAACATCATGAATAATGAGAGACAAATAATATCCTGATGCAGGTCTTATATATTTCATCAGCAAAGATTGAGAAAAAAAAAATTGGAGGAACTTCAGTAACTGGCTTTCTAGCAGCAGTGGCAGTAACAACGCTTGAAGTCAAAGGACTCATTTCAGTACAGGAATTAATTCCTTTCCACTGGATGAATGTACAACTGACAGATAGTCCCACTTGTCTAAAACTCAACACAACATCTGAGAATTTGGCTCAAAAGCCTTTCTAATCTGAATGATGTGAACACAGAGATGTTGCTTGGTCCTCACATTTTGTAACTTACCTCGGAGCGAGGTAGCAATTGACAAATTTGAGAGCATAGCGCTGAGCGGGAGAATATACATCACAGGTGAGGCTCAAGGCCTAGTTATCTGAGCCTAGGACCTGAAATATCAAGCACATTCAGCTGCTTGCAACCGGCTGCACAGAATTGGGTAAAAGAAAAATCGGAGAGACATCGTAGGAGATCAGTGAATACTTTGGATGATAAGGAATTACCATTAGGGAGTGTTTCTAAATTGCTGTAAATTAGAACAATGTATTATTTATGGATTAACTGAAAGCGCCAGTTAGTAGGATAAGAGAAGAGAAAAATCAACTTAAGGACAGCAAGTTTAAGATTATGTATTTAAGGAATTTAGTAGTAAGCAATAAGTAAAACTAAATAACTTTTAAGACATGGCAGTTCAGGTCAGCAAAGTGGAATGTGTGATAATGCAAGTAAATTAACTAACAATTACAAAAATTCTGAAGATATTTTCCTGTTCTTTCCTTGCCATTTTTTTTCCTGAATAAAGGGTTTCCTCTCAGCCTTTTCCTTACAAGTTCATGGTCAGATAGAATTACAGAGATATCACTAATCTCTAGTCCTAAAGACAAGCATGCAATTAACAATTGTATTATCGGTGAGGAGGAAGTCAGTCTTTGTTCATTCTTCAACCCGTTGTTCCATTCCACTACCAACAATCACACCTAAAACATCCTTTGCACTGGTTCACACCAGCAAAGTGATTTGAAGAGATGTCTCCTGCATGCTAGTTAATTATTTAAAGTCTCTTATTATGAAATCAGAATATGGAGTCTGACTTTGGATCCTTTGAAAGGCCTTTTCAGCTCCTCAACTGAATCATAGGTAAAATCAGTATAAAAGCATTAAATAGGCACATAGAGTACTGTGCAAAGTTTTGGTAAAAACATTTCAAGATAGATATCAGAGTGCGTGAAAGGGTAAACACAATATTTATCTGATGCGACCAGGGGTTAGCTTCAGGATAAAATTGGAAAAATTAGGATTGTTGCCTTTAGACCAAAGGAAATTGAACAGCAGCTGCTTAGAGGTTCTCTGTAGTGTTAAAGCACTTGTGATGCAATGGCAGTATCCCTATCTCTGCATCAGATACCTGGATTCAAGTCCTACCTGCTCCAGCAATGTGCAATAACATCTCTGAATGAGCCATGATATGGAGGTGCTGGTGTCGGATTGGGTTGGACAAGGTTAAAAATCACAGAACACCAGGTTATAGTCCAACACATTTATTTGGAAAGCTGTTCCTTCATCAGGTGTTAGTGAAAGAGGAAAACCTTGGACACAGAAATTATAAGGAAAAGATCAAAGGATCATACAACTTATGCAAACAAATTGAACACATAAGATAAAACTTTATTCTTTAATCAGTCAGAATGGAGGTGCAAGTTTTGATTGATTAATATAGCATTTTATGAACTCCTACTTTGGAAATAAAATACACAGACAGATTCCAAACAAGATCTCACACCTAACATATATTGTCTGACCAGAGGTGTCACCTCCTTTACATTGACAGCATCTTAAGTTTCAGGGCAGTGACTTGAAAGAAATTCTAGGGTGTGAATATAAATCAATTGAAACCAATACCTCCATTCTCACCGATTAAAGATTTGAGAGCCATCTTATGCGTGTTCAATTTGTTTGCTTGAGTCATGTGACCCTTTGACATTTCCTTTATAAATTCTGTGTCTAAGGCCTTCCTCTCTCATTAACACCCGATGAAGCAGCACTCTGAAAGCTAGTGTTTTCAAATTAACCAGTTGGACTATAACCTGGGTGTTGTATGATTTTTGACCATCTCTGATTGAGGAAAAGTCTATAAGATTGCAATTGGTTCAGATTGGGTAGAAAAAGATAACTTGTTCCCATGGATAGCGCAAGAATGACTAGAGGAGGCGCCATGCTAGGAGAGGGACTTTTAGGCTGCCAACCCATCCACTCACACCCTCATGCAATTTAAAAAGTAGTGAAAAGACATTGTGAATTGGCCTATCTATGGACCAATTGAGACCATTCATCAAGAGGTTCCCCATGAGAGACGAATCCAATGCCAAAAGTGAAACTTGGCTTCACTAATCATTAAGGAGAGGGTTGCGGGAGTTAACTCCTTTACTTGTTCACTATACCTTTTGGAGCAATCCACCAAAGTCTTCCAATCACCACCTATCTCTAAAGAAACATAGAAAACAGAAGGAGCAGTACCTTGTTCCCACTTTCTGCACAAACCCTTTTATCCCCTTAACCCAAAGAACTATATTTAACCTTCTCTTGAAAATTTAGTTATTTGGCTTCACCCCTGTCCAGGTAAAGAAAATGCTCCAAATATTAGCTTGAAATGACCTGTCTTGTATCTTTAAAATGTGAACCATGGTTCTAGACTCCCCAGACATTGGAAACACACTTTCCTCATTTACCTTTTCTAGTCCTCTTAGACCTTTATAGGTTTCCATTAGATGGTGACAAAGTGTCTCTTGAAGCGTGGTGTTGTAAATCTGGTCTAATATGTCTAAGCATGGAGAACAGAGTAAATTGCTTTGGATTTTTTTTCAAATCGGACAAATGAAGCATGAGTGGTGGTGTCATAAAGGGTGATGCTGGAAAAACACAGCAGGTCAGTCAGCATCCAAGGAACAGGAGAGTCACCATTTTGGGCAGAGGCCTTTCGTCACATTCCTAATGAAGGGCCTGGCCAGCTATGTTTTTCCAGGGCCAACCTTTTTGACTCTGACTCTCCAGCATCTGCAGTCCTCACTCTCTACATGAGTGGATAGAATCAGGCTCACATAGACCAAGGGTTTTAGTTTGCTTTCAATTCTTAAAATCAGGGTTTTGGAATTGAAGCTGCTAGATACAGCTGCCTCTCTGCTACTACAAAAAGCTCGAGTTCTCTCACTCTACTACTAGATTCATGCATCAGTTTTTTCCTTTCACCTTGACTGGAGAGGATTGCAAATCAGGGAAATCTGTTTTGCTGAATTTGTCTTTGCCACCGGTGTGTTTATGGGATGCTACTATATGGAAACAGTTGATGATGAGTAGTTAAATTAGAATTAAGTAAGTTTTGCTTAATGCCTAGTAGTGGACTAGAATTGATCACATCTGGAACATAGCACCATAAATTTTCCTGTTAAAAAAAATAGAGAGTCAGGGTTTAAGCTGTCTCCTTGAAATATTTTAAGGGTGTTTAGTCAGTTACATAATAAGGTAAGCTTACTTTCAACTGGTGTACAAGGACACCCAGATCTCCTTGCATCCCTTATCCTTTCCTAATCTATTGACATTAAGAAGAAAGATTGGCCCTCTTGTTTGCTACTAAAATAAATAAACTCACATTGATCCACATTATACTTCATCTGCCATGCATTTGCCAATTTAATTTGTTCAATTTACACTCTGCAGTCTTCCACACATCTTTGTGTCAACTGCAAACTTTACGATATTACATTTAGCTTGCTTATCTAAATCATTAATATATCTTGTGAACAGCTGGGTCTAAACATCGATCTTGCAGTACCCCACTTGTCATTGTCTGCTAGATAACCCCCCCATTTACCTCTATAGTTTGCTTCCTTTTACTAATGAGTTGTCTATCCATGTTAGTAATCGAAGAGTGAGGTGATGGAAAAGCACAGCCGATTAGGAAGCATTCGAGGAGCAGGAGAATTGATATTGTGAGCACAAGGTCTTCATCAGGAATGAGGGGGTTGCCCAAGGGTTGAGAATTTCTCTCAGACCTCTTGGGCCGCCCCCTCATTTCTGATGAAGAGCTTATCCGCGAAACATCGATTCTCCCACTCCTCAAATACTGCCTGACCTGCTGCGCTTTTCCAGCACCACACTTTTCGACTCTGATCTCCAGCATCTTCAATGCTCATTTTTTCCCTGTTCATGTTAGCACACTAGCCCCAATTCCATGTGCTTTCATTTTAACACATTAATCTCTCATATGGGACCTTATTGAAAATCTTCTGAAAGACCAAGTAAACCATTGGCTTGTCTTATCAACTTCACCAGCTAAGTTTGAATGAGAGACCAGTCTTATGGTCTAGTAGGACGAAGGTGACTTTACCCTTAATTACAATCTCAAAGAATTCTAGAAGATTTGTCAAATATAGATTTCCTTTTGCAAATTGAGACTTACTCTATCCAATTAGGTTACTGTTTTCCAAGTGCTCATCTATTAAACTTTTTGTAAAGAGTACTAGCATTTGTCCCACTTCCCTTTCCTATAATTTTCCTTATTCTCTTTACTTCCTCTTTAAATGCTGGGGTCACATTAGCTACTCTTCAATTCACATGATTTGTTCCAGAGTCTGCATGTAATCTTGAAAAATTATATTTCATTTGTAGCCAGGGTCAGGCCGCCTTTCCCATTTAACTTATGTACCACACAGGAATGAACAACTGTTCTAGTTTCTGCACGCAGTCCCTGAATGCTGGCACAGCCTTTCCATCATCATCCTTTCAAGTAGCGTTCCTACTGCAGCAACTCATGAAGTATTGATCACCAATGTATCCACCATCTGTAGGGTCACTTCTTCAAATAATCTGATATATAAATTATTGGACCTAAGAGATTTATTGTCCTTTATCTGTTCCCCCAACACTATTTCATTACCAACATAGATTTTCTTCAGTTTTTCCCTTTCACTAGATGATGCATTTCCCGACATTGTTGGGATGCTATATATGTCCTCCTTTGTGAAGAAAGAACCAAAATATGTTTTAATTTGTCTGTCATCTTTTATTTTCCCATTGTAGCTTCCCCTGTTTCTGACCCTAAGGGGCCTACATTTGTCTTCACTAATATTCTTCTCTTTACACACCTATAGGAGCTTTTACAATTACTTTGTATGTTCCCTGCAAGATTACTCTGGTACTCTATTTTTCCTCTCTCAATGAATCCCTTTCTACACCTTTGCTGAAATCCAAACAGCTCTAAATCTCAGCTCTGCTTTTTTTTTGACCAAATGTTTATGTCCATTCCTTGGATCTAATTCTATCCCTAATTTCATTTGTAGCCAGGGTCAGGTCACCTTTCCCATTTAACTTATGTGCCACTCAAGAATAAACAATTGTTTTAGTTTCTGCATGCAGTCCCTAAATGATGGCACAGCCTTTCCATCATCAGCCTTTCCATAATCATCCTTTCCAGGGACGTTCCTACTGCAGCAGCTCATAACTCATTGTTTCCTTTAGTTAGGTTCACAATCGCAGTCTCAAAATCAAGTGATCACTCTCCATCTTAATGAAGAATTCTACTGCATTACAGTCATTCTTCCCAAGGGATTTCATAAGGGTGGATTGCCAATTATTCCTTTCTCATTACACAAAACCCAGTCTGGGATGCTTTTTCCTCCGGTTTTGCTGAATCTGTCTTTGTCACCAGCGTGGTTATGAGATGCCACCAAATAATATCATCAAAATGGGGTAGGCATTAAACAAACAAATAACTAATGCTTTTAAAAATAGTATGGCAATTATCATGGGGGATTTTTATCTACATATAGATTGGTTGAACCAGCTCGGTCTGGATAGCCTTGAGGAGGAGTTTGTTGAGTGTTTCAGCAATAGTTTTCTTGAACAGTATGTAATGGAACTGACGAGGGAGCAAGTTAGCATAGATCTGGTGCTGTGTAATAAGACAGGAATAATTAACCTCATCATTAGGGATTCTCTTGGAAGGAGTGATCACAGTATGGTTGAATTTAGAATAGAGATGGACAGTGTGAAGATAAAAATCCCAATATCAAGGTCCTGTGCTTAAACAAGGGAGACTACAATAGGATGAGGGAAAGCTTAGCTAAAGTAGACTGGAAACAAAGATTTTATGGTGGGACAGTTGATGAACAATGGAGATCTTTCAAAGCAATTTTTCAAAATGCTCAGCAAAAGTATTTTCCAGTGAAAATGAGGCTCAGTAAGAAAAGGGGTAATCTACATGGGTGTCTAAGAAAATAAGGGAGGCTATCAAATTGAAAGAGAAGGCATACAAAGTGGCCCAGACCAGCGGGAATCTAGAAGATTGGGAAGGCTTTATAGGTCAACAGAAAGCCACAAAAAGAGCAATAAAAAAAAGTACGATACAAGATCAGAAAAAAAACTAGCACAGAAAATAACGACAGATAGAAAAAGTTTCTATAAATATATAAAACAAAAAAGAATGGCTAAAGTAAACAGTGGCCCTCTAGAGGATGAGAAGGGACATTTCATTTTGGGATATGATGAAATGGCCGAGGCATTAAACAGGTATTGTGTGTCGGTGTTCACAGTGGAAGACATGAATAACATGCCTGTAATTGACAAAGAGACGAAGGTAGGTGAGGACCTGGAAACTATCATTATTACTGAAGAGGTCGTGTTGGGCAAGCTAATGGAGCTAAGGATACACAAGTCTCCTGGCCCTGATACAATGCATCCCAGGGTACTAAAAGAGATAGCAGGAGACATAGCAAGGGCACTGGTGGTAATTTTCCAAAGTTCACTGGACTCGGGGGCAGTTCCAGCAGATTGGAATACATCAAATGTGACACCACTGTTTAAAAAGGGAGGTAAACAGAAGATGGAGAATTATAGACTGGTTAGCTTAACCTCTGTAGTGGAGAAGATGCTTGAGTCTATTATCAAGGAAGAATAAGGCATCTCAATAGAGATTGTCCTTTTGGGCAGATGCAGCACAGGTTCATAAAGGGCAGTTCATGCTTAATGAATCTTTTGGAATTCTCTGAACACATTATGTGGACAAGGGGACCCAGTGGATGTGATGCACCTAGATTTCCAAAAGGCCTTCGACATGGTGCCATACAAGAGGCTGTTGCATAAAATAAAAATGTGTGGCATTATGGGTAAAGTATTAGCATGGATAGAGGATTGGTTGACTAACAGGAAGCAAAGAGTGAGGATAAATGAGCACTATTCTGATTGGCAATCAGTAACTAGTGGTGTGCCTTAGGGATCAGCGTTGGGACCGCAATTATTCACAATTTATATAGATGATTTGGAGTTGGGGACCATGTGTAGTGGGTCAAAGTTTTCAGATGACACCAAGATGAGTGGCAGACCAAAGTGTGCAGAGGACTGTGAAACTTTGCAGAGAAACATATTTACTTTAAGTGAGTGGGCAAAGGTCTGACAGATGGAATACAATGCTAATAAATGTGAAGTCATCCATTTTGGTAGGAGTAACAGTAAAAAAGATTATTACTTGAATGTAAAAAGTTGCAGCATGCTGCTGTGCAGAGGGATCTGGCATGAATCACAGAAGGTTGGTCTGCAGGTACAAGTAATCAGGAAGGCAAATGGAATTTTGTCCTTCAATGCTAAAGGGATTGAGTTTAAAAACAGGAGGTTATGTTGCAGTTGTATAGGGTGCTTGTGAAGCCACACCTGGAGTGGAGTCACCTTACTTGAGAAAGGATATATTGGCACTATAGGGGGTGCAGAGGAGATTCACCAGGTTGATTCCAGAGTTCAGGGGGTTGGCTTATGAGGACAAACTGAGTAGGCTAGGATTATCTTCACTGGAATTCAGAAGAATGAGGGGGGATCTTACAGAAATATTTGAAATTATGAAGGGAATAGGTAAGATAGAAGAAGAGAAGATGTTTCCACTGGTAGATGAAACTAAGAAACATGCAGAGCCTCAAGATTAGAGGAAGCAGATTTAGAAGAATTGAGAAGGAATTTTTTCATGCAGAGGGTTTTAAATCAATGGAATTCCTTCAGTTGACACTACTTCAATAAACAGTTTTAAAGCGAATATCGTTTTTGTTGAACAATAAAGGAATGAAGGGTTATGGTGAGAGGGTGGGTAAGTGGAAAGAGTCCATGAAAAGATATCGAGTGGTGGAACAGGCTCAAAGGGCCATATGGCCTACTGCTGCTCCTAGATCTTATGTTCTTATGCTGCTATATTGAAACAGTTGATGATTCGTAGTTAAATTAGAATCAAGTATGTCCAGTAATCCAGAATCCATGCTTTGCTTAAAGCCTAGTATGGACTAACTGATTACATCTGGAACACAGCACCCTACACTTTCCTTTCAATAAAATAAAAAAAGTTAGAACCTAAGCTATATTTTAAGGGGGTTTGGTCAGGTTCATAACACAGTATGCTTACTTTCAACTGATGTACAAGGACACCCAGGTCTCCAAAAACAAAGAAAAGTACAGCACAGGAACAGGCTCTTCGGCCCTCCAAGCCTGTGCCAATCCAGATCCTTGATCTAAACCTGTCGCCTATTTTCTAAGGATCTGTATACCTCTGTTCCCTTCCCATTCATGTATCTGTCTAGATACATCTTAAATGACGCTATCGTGCCCAACTCTACCACCTTTGCTGGCAATGCATCCTCTTGCACCACCTACACTTTTTTAACCTATCTACAGTAAACAGAAAGATCTGCCCTCTTGTTTTGCCACTAAAATGAATAATGTCACATTGATCCACATTATACTTCATCTATTTTTCTTTCTTCAATATATTGATCCAAAAAACCATCCTGTACACAATCCAGAAATACTCCTCTACAATACTTTTATCAAAAGTAACAATGATTTTGGGCATGATCAAGTAGTTTGTGGTTGACACAAAAAAAAGATAGGATGTTTAAGCAGTGAGGAGGATAACCATAAACTGTAGGAGGATATCAGTAGACTTAAATTGAAATCAACCCAGAAAAGTTAAAGATCATGCTCATGGGAAGGGCTAACTTAGCAAGAGCTTATACTATGAATATTAGAATCTTGTAAAGTACTGAAAATCAGAAATAAATATATGTGAATCTATGCATATCCACAGATCCCTGAAGGTAGTATAGGTAGATAAGGTTGTGAAGATGACAAATGGTTTTTATTACCTGAGGCACATACGACAAGAGCAAGATTATACTGCAATTCTATAAAATCCTAGTTAGGGCACTACTGCATGCAGGTCTGATCACCATAGTATAGAAAGGATGTGATTGTGCTAGAGGGCCTGAGGAGGTTTACCTGGACTTGAATGTCTAAGCAATGAAGAAACACTGGATAGCCTCTGGCTGTTTTTGTTGGGTCAACTGGAAGAGGAAGAGGACCAAACGGGGATGTGTAAGATTATGAGGGGCATGGATTACATGAATAGAAAGTCACTTTTTCCATTAGTTGAGAGATCATAAATCAGGCATTTAGATTTAATGTATGAGGCAGAAGGTTAACAGGAGAGTTGAGAAGTAACATTTTGAAAGAGTGGAAGGTATTTCAATTCACTGCTTGAAAGGGGAGCTAAGTCAGAAACTCTTGTAACATTTGAACAACATTTAAATATTAATTTATGTTTCCAAAATCTCCAAGGTTGTGGACCAAATGTTGGAAAATGGAACTAATGTAGTCAACTCTTTGCTGCCAGGCAGGAATGGCCTCATGTAGTGTTATGTCCATGCCTCAAGCTACTTCTCAAATCACAGCAGATCCTCATCCTATAACCTGGTATGCTGAGAAAGCTGATGATGGTGTGACCACAGACATCTTGCTTCATATCTAACCCATACCATAAGGCTTTCCTCTCACTTCTTGTTTCAGACAACCCAAGAGTTGCCCACTATTTGCAGAGGTCCAGCATCCATTAAAAAAGAAAGAAAGCAAAAGCACAGCAAAGCTGAGATGGCCTGTCACTTCATCTTATATTTGGAGCCACCAACTCAGTCTCCAGCATAAAACTAGTATAGTTGCAGAATAAATACAATACAGGAGTAAACATTGGGCTGTTCGGCTGCTCACTAGAGGGCAAGTGGTATAGAATCATGGATTGTACAGCACAGAAACAGACCTTGGGTCCAACTTGTCTATGCCAACAAGATATCCAATATAAATCTTGGGCAATTTGTTAGCATTTGGCCCGTATCCTTCGAAACAATTCCTGTTCATACAGCTATCCAGATACATTTTAAAAGTAGTAATTGTATCAGCCTCCACAACTTTCTCTGTCAGCTCATTCAATACATGCACCACCCTCTGCATGAAAAATGTTGCCCCTTAGGTTCGTTTTTTATCTTTCCCCTCTCACCATTAACCTATAACCTTTTGTTTTGAACTCCCCCCACCCTAGGGAAAAGACCTTGACTGTTCACCCTATCCATGCCCCTCATGATTGTATAAACCTCTATGTGATCAGTCCTCCTTGAAAATATTTTATGAACCCTTCCTAGTTTCCCAACATCCTTCTTATAGAAGTGAGACCAGAACTGCACTTGCAAGGAACAATGAACCTGCACTTCAAGATCTCTTTGTTCAGCAACAGTGTGTGCTGGAAATGCACAGCCAGTCAGGCAGCTTCCGAGGAGTAGGAGAATAGGCGTTTTGGGCATAAACCCTTCATCAGCCCTTCCTGAAGGGGTTACACCCGAAATGTCAATTCTCCTGCTTCTCGGATGCCGCCTGACAACTGTGCTTTTCCAGTGTAAACTCTCAATTCTGATCTCCGTCATCTGCAGTCCTCACTTTCCCCATTAAGTTCATAAGTCCCCATTAAATTTACACTTGATGTGTGTATATTTAAGACTGACATAGATAAGTCCTGGATTGTCAAGGTGATCAAAGGTTATGGGGAGAAAGCAAGGGAATGAGATTGAGAAATTTATCAGCCATGATTGAATGGTGGAGAAGACTTGATGGGCTGAATGGCCTAATTTTTGATTCTATGTTTTATAGTCTTATGGTCTGATTTGCCTTTCCAAAATGCAACATCTCATATTTACCTAAACTAAATTCCAACTGCCACTCCTCCACCCATTGGCACAAGTGATCAAGATCCCATTGTTCTCTGACGCAACCTTCTTCGCCGTCAACACACTTCCAATTTTGGTGTCATTTGTGAACTTACTAAGCATATCTCCTGTGTTCACATCCAAATCAATCATATAAATGATAAAAAAAACAGTGGACCCAGCACCAACCCTTGTAGCACACCACAGGCCTCCAGTCTGAAAAGCAACCCTCCACCATCAGCCTTTGTCTTCTATCTTTGAGCCAGTTCTGTATCCAAATAGCTAGTTCTCTCCATATTCCATCTGATCAAACTTTGCTAGCCATGAGGAACATCATAGAATGCCATGAACATTGAAGTCAAACTGGCTTGGTCATAAAAAATCACAATTAAATTTCAATCACCTCTGCAACTACTTTTTTTCAAATCTCAAGGCTGCAACCATTATGCAGAGGGAACCTGTCAGACATTAGGTCGATTAGTTTTCCAAGCATCTTTCCCCTAGCAATTGTTTTTTAAGTTCTTCCCTTTCTTTCTTCTTGAATTTGTATGTGGTAGGTATTTTTTGTGTCTTCTTCCAAATAAATTATGTCCATTGCTCTCATCAATCCTCTCATTACTTCTTCAAAAGAAGACTCAGCCAAGTTACTGAGACACAATTTCCCAGCACAAAGCTGTGTTGACTATTCCTAATCACAGAAGAGCTCTGCAGATAAAGGTGACATATGGAACAATACTGAGTTCAGTGGATTGACCAGCATAGAAGCATGAAGATCTCTAAATTCAAGTTGGCAGAGGGGATGGCACAGAGCTTTCCCCCTCCTCAGCCTTTGCTTTCTCCTTCTGCTATATCTGCGACATCTACTAACATATTCCCTGCAGGCTCAGAGTTCAGAGTTATTTCTTCCTCTCCTCTTCCAAAGGATGCACCAATTCTTTCAAGCAGATTTTGGAACTGACTATAAACTTGTCAAAATATTTGCTGGGACTTTGCAATAGCAAAATGTGAACAATTACCTTATCTGCAAACTGGTGTCTATCCCAAGACACATTCACAGAACACTTGCTGCTTGTAGAGTGATCTAGGAACTCACTGCAACAACTGATATTGGTCAAATTAAAGATTCTGGTGTCACATCAATCAATCGGACATCTTTACAATTCTAGCACACATTGGCAAAGGTCTACCAACATCCCAGTTCTCACAAAATGCCACATGGGACGCAAATGAAGAAGCATTATACAAGGCCTCAAAATAAGTGTGCCACTCTTAATGGCGCAAAGCAAACAAATTTCCTCTACTTAGGCTACTTTGTGTTTTCATTTATTAATAAATACGTTGGCAGCTCAATTTTCTCTTCAAAGCTATGGTTTAACCAAAGTTAGACTTTACATAGAAGCACAATTGCACAAAACTTACTCATCATATAATGACTATACAAAATATGGAAGTCTTACCTTTAGTGGAGATATTGATGACTGCTGAGGGTCCATTCCTGTACTTGTTATGGAAACTGTCTTCGTGTGAGACACTTTTCCATTTTTTGGTCCTTTAATGTCTGGTGATGACAGTTGGCTTTCAGCAACCAAAACCTGTCATTTTCAGAAAGTAAGAGAAATCAATGGCTCTCATTATTTTAATCTACATTCAATAATGTCATTTTACTTCAGCATATTTGCACAAATATCAGTTGTAATGTTTGCCTCACACAAAATTATGAAGAAAAGAAAGCCTTGATTTTCACATTAACACACTTAACGACCAGAAGAGACAAAATCTTATAGAAGTGACTTTTTTGACACATAGCTACAGACAGAATTGGCAGCCAATGTCCACATTCAGGAAACAGTGAACTAAAACTTTATTAAAGCACTTAACAAGGTCCCTCATGGGAGGCTGAGAGTTGGTAAGTTGAATTCAAACTAGCTTGGTCATACAAGCTAAAAATCACAGTTAAATTTCAACCATCACTGCAAGTATTTTTTTCAATCTCTAGGCGGCAGGCCATTATGCAGAGAGAGAATCTGTCAGACATTAGTCCAATTAGTTTTCCGAGCATCTTTTATCAAGTGATTGTTTTTAAGTTCTGCCCCTTCTTTCTTCTTGGATTTGTATTTGGTAGGTTTTTTTTGTGTCTTCTTCCATGAAGACAGATATAAAAGACTTGCTCAAAGTCTCTGCCATTTCCTTGACTGGCATTATTAGGTCTTGTTGTGGTTCTGTTCGCCGAGCTGGGAATTTGTGTTGCAGACGTTTCGTCCCCTGTCTAGGTGACATTCTCAGTGCTTGGGAGCTTCCTGTGAAGCGCATCTGTGATCTTTCCTCCAGATGTCACCTAGACAGGGGGCGAAACGCCTGCAACACAAATCCCCAGCTCAGCGAACAGAACCACAACAACGAGCACCCAAGCTACAAATCTTCTTGCCGGAGGAAAGATCACAGAAGCGCTTCACAGGAGGCTCCCAAGCACTGAGGACGTCACCTAGACAGGGGACGAAATGTCTGCAACACAAATTCCCAGCTCGGTGAATAGAACCACAACAACGAGCACCCAAGCTACAAATCTTTTCACAAACTTTGAATTATTAAGTCTTTCCTGTTCTTTTAAGGACCGTTTATTTTTGACAATTCTTCTCTCCAACTTTCCCAACATTTTTCTGTGGTAGAGAATTCCATAGGTTCACAACTCTCCGAGTGAAGAAATTCTTCCTCATCTCTGTCCGGAATGGTTTACCCCTTATTCTTAGTCTGTGAACCCTCGATTGGGACATTCCCAACATCGGGGACATTCTTCCAGCATTTAGTCTGTGCAGTGTCTTCAGGATTTTATATGTTGCTACAAGATCCCCAATAAGTTCTTCTAAACTCATACTCCTGCACATGAAGAATTATAACGTCATAGAATGCTCACAGTGTGGAAGCAGGCCATTTGGCCCACTGAGCACACATCAACCCTTCAAACAGCATCCCACGTCTCCTGCCCTGGTCCTATAGCCTATCATTCCCAATGCTAAACCACCTAACCTACACATCCCTGGACACCACAAGCAATTTAGCATGGCTGATCCATCTAATCTGCACATCTTTAGACCGGAGGCAGAAACTGGAGCATCTAGAGGAAAGCCATGCAGATGCGGGGAGAACACACAAAAGCCATACAATTACCCAAGGCAGAAATCAAAACTGGGTCCCTGGTACTGTGAGGTAACATAATGTTACCTAGTATGTCATGGAGACATCATGCTGCCCCTCAAGCGGCATGAAGGAAAAAGTGCAGGACAAGACTCAGGATGGACGATGTGCAGAAAAGGTGATGTTCTGCAAGAGGAAGGCAAAGAAGGTTTCTTCAGATGCTAGCTGAAAATATTAAACTAGCTTGTGTGTCTTACATTGGTCAGATCGTCAAAGGTAATCCAGTCCTAAAGTGCTCAAGCCAAAAACTGACCAACAAAATAGGACATGGTTATTGAACCTACCTTCTGCAGAATAATGACATAATAGATTTCAATCTGGCAAAAGCTGAAAATCGACAATCATGGAATCACAAACTTACAGATGTAAGAAAGAGATAGAGTGGGCAAAAAGTACCAGCATTGTTCCTTTAAGTTGTGACAGGTATTCAAGGCACTGGAACCATCATTTTCTGAGATTACAAAACACTCAATCATAAGAACCAACAAAAAGGTGTGTTAGCTAGTTTTGAGAAGATTTGTAGCTCAGGTTGAGGTTCTGGATGTAAGCTTGCTTGCTGAGCTGGAGGGTTTGTTTTCAGACGTTTATCACCATACTAGGTAACATTATCAGTGATGAAAATGTGTTGCTGGTTAAAGCACAGCAGGTCAGGCAGCATCCAAGGAACAGGAAATTCGACGTTTCGGGCCAGGGCCCTTCATCAGGAATGAGGAGAGTATGCCAGGCAGGCAAAGATAAAAGGTAGGGAGGAGGGACTTGGGGGAGGGGCGATGGAGATGTGATAGGTGGAAGGAGGTCAAGGTGAGGGTGATAGGCCAGAGTGGGGTGGGGGCGGAGAGGTCAGGAAGAAGATTGCAGGTTAGGAGGGCGGTGCTGAGTTGAGGGATCGGACTGAGACAAGGTGGGGGGAGGGGAAATGAGGAAACTGGAGAAATCTGAGTTCATTCCCTTGTGGTTGGAGGGTTCCCAGGCAGAAGATGAGGCGCTCCTCCTCCAGCCGTCATGTTGTTATGTTCTGCCGGTGGAGGAGTCCAAGGACCTGCATGTCCTCGGTGGAGTGGGGGGGGAGAGTTAAAGTGTTGAGCCACGGGGTGGTTGGGTTGGTTGGTTCGGGCGTCCCAGAGGTGTTCTCTGAAGCGTTCCGCAAGTAAGCGGCCTGTCTCCCCAATATAGAGGAGGCCACATCGGGTGCAGCAGATGCAATAGATGATGTGTGTGGAGGTGCAGGTGAACTTGTGGCGGATATGGAAGGATCCCTTGGGGCCTTGGAGGGAAGTGAGGGAGGAGGTGTGGGCCCAAGTTTTACATTTCCTGCGGTTGCAGGGGAAGGTGCCGGGAGTGGAGGTTGGGTTGGTGGGGGGTGTGAACCTGACGAGGGAGTCACGAAGGGAGTGGTCTTTGCGGAATGCTGATAGGGGAGGGGAGGGAAATATATCCCTGGTGGTGAGGTCCGTTTGGAGGTGGCGGAAATGACGGTGGATGATATGTTGTATACGGAGGTTGGTGGGGTGGTAGGTGAGAACCAGCGGGGTTCTGTCTTGGTGGCGGTTGGAGGAGCGGGGCTCAAGGGCGGAGGAGCGGGAAGTGGAGGAGATGCGGTGGAGGGCATCGTCGATCACGTCTGGGAGGAATCTGCGGTCCTTGAAGAAGGAGGCCATCTGGGCTGTACGGTGTTGGAACTGGTCCTCCTGGGAGCAGATGCGGCGGAGACGAAGGAATTGTGAACATGGGATGGAGTTTTTACAGGGGGCAGGGTGGGAGGAGGTGTAGCCTTTGGTGAAGCATTGGAGTTATGTCCCATTTTCTATTGATGTGTTTAGGTTTCCTTGGTCTGGTGATGTCATGTCCGGTTCCTTTACTCAGAGGGTCCAAATAGACATGTTTGTTGATAGTGTTAATGTTGGAATGCCATGCTTCTGGGAATTCTTGTACGTGTCTGTTTGGCTTGTCCTACGATGGATGTGTTGTCCCAGTCAAAGTGGGGTCATTCCTCATCTGTATATAAGGATACTCATGAGGGTGGGTCATGTCGTTTTGTGGCTAGTTAATGTTCATGTATCCTGATGGCTAGCTTTCTGCCTGTTTCTCCAATGTTGTGTTTGTTAAAGTTCTGCAAGGTATTTTGCAAATGACATTCGTTTTGCTTGTTGTCTGTACAGATCTTTTAAGTTCATTAGCTGCTGTTTCAGTGTGCTCAAGGGGGTTTGTGGGCTACCATGATGCCAAGAGGTCTGGGTAGTCTGACAGTCATTTCCAAGATGTCTCTGATGTGTAGGGGAGAGTGGCTAGGGTTTCTGGACATGTTTTGTCTGCTTGTTGGGGTTTGTTGCTGAGAAATGAGCGGACTGTGTTTATTGGGCACCCATTCTTTTTGAATATACTGTATAGGTGACTTCCCTCTCTTTGTATTTCCTATGTGCTGCAGTGTGTAGTGGCTTGTTGAAATAGTGTTCTATTGCAGCTTCGTTTGTGGGTGTTGGGATGACTGTTTTGTAGTTCGGTATTTGGTCTGCACGTGTTGGTTTCCTATAGACGAGGTTTGAAGTTCCCCATAATTTGCATCTTCATTGTTGTAAAATTTATAAGTTAAGATCAGGATGTATTCTATCCATGTATGGATATTGAATACTTTTCAGTGTTTGGCAAAGGTTAGTTTTTTTTAAAAATAACTTAGATTAAAAAAAATCCGTTTGAATAGGATTGTAACAAATTCCATGTAATTTCTAAAACATATATTTAATCAAACAATATCCAATAATTATAACCATTATATCACAATTGGTGATGTGAGCATGGGAATATTGAGGACCTTCATATGGCACCCTATTTTCCATGATTTTAAAAATTATACTAATAATATATTCAACAATATGCAGAGGTTATACTGGAGGATTGGGAACATAACTTGTTCTGACACTGTGTGACACCTTGGCTCATTTGTGAAATAGTTAATTTTTACCTCAAGCTTCTGAATATCTTTGGTTAACAGAAGCCAATTAAACTCCAAATAAAATTAATGTTTGACCTTGCATCAACTGAGATTTGTGTTACATGCTGGAGTGTCAGAAGCTGAGGTGTGACCTTATGGAGGTTTATAAAATCATGAGGGGAATGGATAGGATAAATAGACAAAAGTCTTTTCCTTAGGAGTCCAGCTATGGAGGGCATAGATTTGGGGCTACATACAGAGAGGGGAAAGATATAAAAGAGACAAATGGGGCAACTTTTTCAAGCAGAGGCTGGTGCGTGTATGGAATGAACTGTCAGAGGAAGTGGTGGAGGCTGATACAATTACAGCATTTAAAAGACATCTGAATGGGTACATGAATAGGAAGGGTTGGAGGGATATGGGCCAAATGCTGGCAAATGGGACTAGATTAGGTTAAGATATCTGGTCGGCATGGACAGGTTGGACTGAAGGGTCAGTTTCCATGCTGTGCATCTCTATGACTATGACTCTATTGATTGTTCATTCTACTGTAACATCTAGAAATGGCAGTTTGTTGCTTTCCTCCTCTTTTTGTGAATTTTATGCCAGTAAAGATATTGTTGACAGTCTTGAAGGTTTCCTCTAATTTGTTTCATTTGGTGATGACAAAGATGATATCCACATAATGGACACAAAGTTCGGGTTGGATGTGTGGCAGAGCTGTTTGTTTGAGCGTCTGCATTACTGCCTCTGCCAGGAAGTTGAGGAGTGAGGTGCTGGAAAAGCACAGTCAGTCAGGCAACATCCGAGGAACAGCAGCATCAACATTTCCGGTATAAGCTCTTCACCCTGCCTGATGAAGGGCCTATGCCTGAAACGTCGATTCTCCTGCTCCTCAGATGCTGCCTGACTGACTGTGCTTTTCCAGTTCCACACTCTTTGACTCTGATCTGCAGTTCTCACTTGCTCCCGCTTCTGCTAAGAATCCTGATACCAGAGATCCCATGGGTGTTCCTTTTGTCTGTAGGTTTTGATACCTGTCACAAAAAGATATGATCCACCATCACTAGTGTCCCTATGTACAGATAAGGAAGGACATGACTTTGACTGGGACAACAATCTAACCTAGGGCAAACTAAACAAAGACACACACAAGAATTCCTAGAAGCATGATATTCCAGCCGTAACTCTATCAACAAACACATCGATTTGGACTCCATCTACTACCCTCTGAAAAGAAGAACCGGAAATGACATCACCAAACCAAGAAAACCTAAACATATAAATAAAAAGTGGGACATAAGACCAGCGCTTCATCAGAGACTGACTGATATGTTACCTAGTATGGTGACAAAACGTCTGAAAATGAACCTGCCAGCTCAGCAAGAAAAATTACATCCAAAACATTGTGCTCTTGCAATGTTCCCCACTAAGTCAAGAAAGGCAGTCCAACAGCACCAGCCTTTTCTAATCAAACAGGCCTAGCACTGAGCCACTAATTATTCAAACCAGCTTTACTGGGTAGACATTGATACCTGTCACCAGTATCATGAAATAATAGTTCTACTTAGAACTCAGCCACAGTAGGAGACACCCAGAAAAATAGAAGAAATGTTTTAGGGATGTCCTCAAAGCATTCCTAAATCGGCCAAACATTACTGTCACCCTGGCTTAAGACTGACCAAAATGGAGAAGCTTGATATTGAAAATAAACAAATGCAATCAAAAACTTGGGTACATGTAAAAGCAAGGTTGAGTTGCCAAAGATAACGCACATAACTCACCTACCCACCCCTCCAACCACCACTTGCCTACATGACAGGATCTGCAGATTGTGCATTGAATTTATCAGCCATCAGAACTCACTGAACCATAATGAAAGGCAATCATTTCTGATTCTAAAGGTTTAGATTAGATTAGATTACTTACAGTGGAAACAGGCCCTTCAGCCCAACAAGTCCACACAGACCCTCCGAAGAGCAACTCACCCAGACCCATTCCCCTACATTTACCCTTTCACCTAACACTCCAACAATTTAGCATGGCCAATTCACCTAACCAGCACATCTTTGGACTGTGGGAGGAAACTGAAGCACCCGGAGGAAACCCACGTGTACCAAAAGAAAAGACGCCTAAGTGCAGTTTCTGCATGCTATTGTATTCAACTGCTCCCTCAACACAACTGGATTTCTTGCATAGATAAGCATGAAAATTAAATTTTCAACTTAAGATCGCCAGTGTACTGAAAAGAGGACTGTGTGGAACACATTACCTGTGAACTGCTACCATCAAATATCACATGGACAGCTGTTTTTACTTCTGAAATCCTGTCTTTCATTGGCAGTCCCTGTAATAAAATAAAACTCAGTTTCCTAAAGCAATGACATATTCAAGCATCTGCATTCTTACATTAATGACCGAAGTAATTTGTGTTTTGAATTCTGCACTGAATTTCAGTGGTTCTTCAATTTACCAATTCAGAAACTTTCAAGATGCAAGACAGAATTGTTGCTATGATGTCATGTAAAAAGTAAAACTATGCCACATGTTCAGCTTCACAGATCATAGAACATAACAGCGCAGTACAGGCCCATCAGCCCTCGATGTTGCAGCAAACTGTGGAATCAATCTGAAGCCTATCTATCCTACACTATTCAATTTTCATCCATATGTTTATCCAATGACCATTTAATGCCCATAAATTTGGCGAGTCTACTACTGTTGCATGCAGCGCATTCCATGCCCCTACTACTCGCTGAGTAAAGAATCTACCTCTGACATCTTTCAGTCAATAAATCTCACAAAATAAGACAATGATAGGGATGAAAACCGGAGGGACTGACCTCCTTGAAGGTGTTTACAGCACCAGACCAGATCAATTGTATCTTATCCTGTTAATGGAAACCTGGTAGTAAACAGCAAATGCTCTGATGATCATCTTCCAACTCATTAAATCCAGACAAGGTACAAAAATGTTTAAAGTCTGTGTAACATCTTTCAGAAAGGGTGCAAGGGATAAAAAAAAAATTGGCCTGTAAGTCTGGCTTGGACAAAAAACTGAAATCAACATTGAATGAGAGGATTAAATGTAACCTATAAAAGCATTGATCAATCATTGATCATCAACATCGCTTTGTTAAAGGAAGATTGCATTCTATTAACTTAGTTGCATTTTTTGGGGAAATAGGAGGATCGATGAAGGCAATGTAGAAGATGTTGTCTGCATAGATTTTAGAAAAGCACTGAAATTAGACAGAAAAGTAAAATCCTATGGGATACAAGTGAATGTGACAAGTTGGAATCAAAAGTAGATCGGTTACACAGAACAGTAAGCACATACTTCTGCAAAAGGAAAAGGGATTCCAGTGATGTTCCACAAAACTCAGTATTAAGTACTTTGTTATATACAGGATATATTAGACAGGTTGTTTTCTATATTAGACAGGGCTTTTTTGCTTAGAACAGAGAATGCTGAGGGGTAATTTAATTGAGTTGCACACAGTAATGAAACATTTGAACAAGTGGGTCAGGGAAGACTTGTTTGCCCTAATAAAAAGGTTAATTACCATAAGTCAGAGATTCAGCATCAATGGCACAATGATTAGCAGATATACGAGAAAATTGTCCACACAGAGGTGGTTGACATTCTAGAATTTGCTCCTTGGTTTGGTAGTTGAGGGAGAAATGCAACTTATTTAAAAGGAACTTTAATTGGCACCTGCTGGTTTTATTTTCCATATCTCAGTTGCAAACTATGATCGTAGAAGATGCATCATCTAAGCCTGTGAGACAGCAACTTTGTTTGGAGGATGCTAATATGATTCTCCATATCTCAGCTACAAGCTGTAATCGTAGAAGAGGACTCAAGCAGTGAGGCAAAATGGGCAGAGCTCAGAAATAGGAAGAGTGTGGTAACAATGTTGAGATTATACTGCACTATACCAACAGCGAGGGTGAAATAGAGGTACAAATATGTAGACGGATTGTGGAAAGACATAGGAGCAACAGGTGGTGACAGAAGATTTTAATTTTCCCAACACTGACTGGGACTCCCTTAGTGTTAGAAGTCTAGATGGGGCAGGACTTGTAAGGAGCATCCAGTAGGGTTTTTTTTAGAGCAGTATGTAACACAGGAAGGGTTATACTTGGCCCAGCCAGGTGGTTGAATTTTCAGCAGGGGATTACTTTGGAAATATTGATCAGAATTCCATAAGTTTTAGAATACTCGTGGACAAAGACGAGAGTGGTCCTAAAAGAAGAGTGCTAAACTGGGGGAAGGTCAACTATACCAAAATTCGGCAGGAGCTGGAAAATGCAGGTTGGGAGCACCTCTTTGAAATTAAATCCGTATTTGATATGTAGGAGGCTTTTAAAGAAAGGTTGACTAGAGTGCAGGAGAGACATGTCCCTGTGAAAATGAGTGATAGAAATGGCATGATTAGGGAACCATGAAAGACAGGTGAAATTGTGAGACTAGCTAGGAGGAGAAAGGAAGCATATCAAAGGTCTTGGTGACTGAAAACAAACGAAGCTTTGGAAGAATATCGGGAAAGAAGGACCAATCTGAAACCAAGAATTAAGAGGGGTAAAAGGGGTCATTTAGAGGAATCTTTAGAGAACAGGGTTAAGGAAAATCCCAAAGCCTTTTATTCATATATAAGGAGCAAGGGAATAACTAAAGAGAGGGTTGTCTCACTCAAGGACAAAGGAGGAAGGTTATGTGGAGTCACAGAAAATGGGTGTGTACTCTTAATGAGTACTTTGCATCGGTACTCACCGAGGAGAGGCACATGACGAATGTTGAGGTTACGAATACATGTTCAATTACTCTAGGTCAAGTCGCATAGGAGCGAGAAAGTATTGGGTATTTTAAAAGGCATAAGCTGGACAAATTCCCAGGTCTGGATGGGACCTATCACAGGTTACTGAGGAAAGCAAAAGAGAAAATAGCTGAAGCCTTCACAGATATTGTTGTAGCATCCTTGAACATGGGTGAAATCACGGAGGACTGGAGAATTGCTAATGTTGTGCCCTTGTCGAAGACATATAGCAAGGATAATCCAGATAATTGTAGACCGGTGAGTCCGATGTCAGTGATACGGAGGCACTGGAGAAGATACTGAGGGATAGATCTATTTACATTTGGAAGGAAATGGGCTTATCAGTGATGGGCAGCATGGTTTTGTGCAGGGAAGGTCATGTCTTACCAACTTTATAGAATTCTTTAAGGAAGTAATAAAGTTGATTGCTTAAGGGAAGGGCTGCAGATGTCACATACATGGTCTTCAGTAAGGCATTTGATAAAGTTCCCCATGATAGGGTGATGGAGAAAGTGAAGTCATATGGGGTCCAGGGTGTACTAGTTAAATGGATAGAGAACTGGCTGGGCAACGGGACACAGAGAGCAATAGTGGAAGGGAGTTTCTCAAAATGGAGAATTGTGACCAGCGATGTTCCACAGGGATACGTGTTGGCACCACTGTTGTTTGTGATGTACATAAATTATCTGGAGGAAGGTATAGGTGGTTTGATTAGAAAGTTTGCAGATGACACTACGATTGATGTAGAAGCAGATAGTGAAGGGGACTGTCAGAGAATGCAGCTGAATAGATAGATTGGAGAGTTGGGCAGAGAAATGGCAGATGAAGTTCAATCTGGGCAAATGTGAGGTGATGCATTTTGAAAGATCCAATTCTACAGCGAGCCAAATGGTAGACGGAAAAGCCCCAGGGAAATTTGACATACAGAGAGATCTGGGTGTTCAGGTCCATTATACCCTGAAGATGGCAACAAAGGTCGATAGAATGGTCAAAAAGGCATATGGCATGCTTTCCTTCATCGGACAGGGTATTGAGTATAAACGTAGGCAGGTCATGTTACAGTTGTATAAGACTGGTTCGGCCACGTTTGGAATACTGCGTACAGTTCTGGTCACCACATTACCAAAAGGATGTGAATTCTTTGGAGAAGGTGCACAGGAGGCTCACCAGGATGTTGCCTGGTATGGAGGGCACTGTCTACGAAGAGAGGTTGAGTAGATTAGGGTTATTTTCATCAGAAAGACGGAGGTTGAGGGAGGACCTGATTGAGGGCTACAAAATCATGAGAGGTATGGACAGGGTGGATAGCAGATGCTTTTTTTTCTCAGAGTGGGGGAACTCAATTACACGGGGTCATGGATTCAATATGAGAGGGAAGAAGTTATATGAGAAATATGCATAGTAGGTTCTTTACACAGAGGGTGCTGGGTACCTGGAACACATTGCCAGCAGAAGCATGCACGGTAGTGTCATTTAAGATGCACCTAGACAGATATATGAATGGGCAGGGAGCAGAGCGATACAGATCATTGAAAAATAGGTGACAGGTTTAGATAGAGGATTAGGATCGGCACAGGCTGTGAGGGCCGAAGGGCCTGTTCCTTTGCTGTAATTTTCTTTATTCTTTGTTCTATTTGTATCACCCAAGGCTGAGAGACAGAAATTTTGACTGGAGGAGCAGCTCGATGCTTTCTTCTTCTTCTGCTTCTCCAAACACTGCAATCTACTGACTTAATGCACTTAGCAACAGCAAGTTTCAATATGAAACTTTATCTTTTAAAAAAAACTGATTATTAATGACAGCATCTACAAATTGACTGATTTTTTAAAAAAGTCAACTATCATTTTCAGCCCTCATGTCCATAAACCCACACGGCCTCCCATGAAACCGCTTAATACAATATGCTGTCAGTTAGTGAAAGTTTGTTATTCTTAGGAAGTTCCCAAAGTCAAAATGTAAAAGCCAAATGATGAATTTCTGATATTCTCCACAATAGGGGCAACACAGTGGATCAGTGGTTAGCACTGCTGCCTCACAGCATCAGGAACCCAGGTTTAATTCCAGCCTCGGGTGACTGTGTGGAGTTGCACATTCTCCCTGTGTCTGCGTCGATTTCCTGTGGATGCTCCAATTTCCTCCCATGATCTAAAGATGTGCAGGTCAGGTGAAGTGCCCATGCTAAATTGCCGATATTGTTCAGGGATGTGTAGGTTAGGTGCATTAGTCAGGGGTAAATGTAGAGTAACAGAGGTAGGTAAATTGGTCTGGGTGGTTTCTCTTCACAGGATCGGTATGGACTTGTTGGGCCAAATGGCCGGTTTCCACACCGTAGAGTATGGTTCTATGATCAATTCACTAGGCGCTACCCAATAATTTCACCTCCTTGAACACACACTGTTACTCATTAAACATCTCCAGAAAGTTATCTGAACACAATTTTCTCTTAATAAATTTATGTTGTCTTGGCTTAAGTAATCTGCATTTGCTCAAGTGATTATTAATTTTGTCCTTAATTATGCTTTTAGAAGCATCCCCAAATCAGGTTAAACAGATTAATCTGTAGCATGAGAGTTTATCTTCATATTGTTTTTGAACAAGGGTGCAACATTTGCAAGTCTGCACTCCTTTGGGACCACTCCTGAGTCCAAGACTGAAAAATTGTGACTATTGCCTTTGCAATTTCTACTCTTTCTTTAGTAGGCTGATTCTCACCTAGAAGTGAAACATCGATTTTCCTGCTCCTCGGACACAGCCTGACCTGCTGGGCTTTTCCAGTACCACACTCGCAACTCTGATTTCCAATATCTGCAGTCCTCACTTTCTCCCTGCTTCTCATCTGGTCTGGTACAGTCTACGCAAATACCTCTTTCATATTAAATGTAGAATGCTCTCTTACTTCACCACTACTTGTTCAGCATTTTCTCCTTGGTAAGGAACTGTTTATTTAATACCACAGCCATGTTCTCCAGCTTCCATTGGCATAATCTCTAATTTTGTTTTCTTCCATGTGGTCGTGTAAGGTCCGTGCATGCAACAGGTTCCAGAACCAGAACTCAATGTCATGATCCTGATTGGCACACCGATCAATATGCATGGAACATCAGGGCTAATTTCCCATTCCAGCTTTTACCAATGTTTTGCTAGGATATCCCAACAGAATACTTTGTTTTATTTTCCCATTACATTAGATGATAGTCTGTTTCCACACTCTCCATGTTTCTTTGACATGCTTCTTCATTTCTCTGAACCATCAATATTCAGCCTGGTTCTGAATTGTACTGTCCACCTGATATGTCTTAATCATGCATCTTTTTCTTCATCTTAATCTCTCCAATCTTTGAGGAAATTTAGGATTTCTTTGACTTTCTCCACCTTGAAAATGTAGCTGTCTACTGTTGCAACACAGAAGCAGCAGGCAAAATCAAATCAGGCTAATTATCACTGGTTTTGCAACAGAATGAACTTAAAAACATCAACAACTCTCAAAACTACTCAACTGTTTCCCATCACATTGTGCAGCAACTATTTTTTCTCTACAGGCAGCCATTGTTCAGATACCATTTTTGTTGTCAACTTTTAACACCATTTGATCTGTGCCCAATTCATTCTCATCTAATTAAGTTATGAGGGCTTGAGAGCCTAGTGACAGGATGTGACAAATTGGTCCATCATGGCATCTAGCCACCTCTATTCTAACCTTGGGTTTTTATCATGAGGCAATGCCGCAACTGCAGCATGCACAGATTTTCAGATGTCAAAATGTCAGTTTAATGGAGGACATTTACAAAATCGGGAATAGGCGATTAGCAAATACATGAAAATGCTTCCCAAACCAATGATGAAAATACAACCTATCAACTCTCTTTCAGTCATGAATGGAAAGATGAAGGGAGGATTTTAGATTCCTAGGACTGGATCTAAGGAAGATGGCACCTGGACAACCCAGATGAATTGCACCTGAACACAGCTAGGACTAGGCAGTCTGCTGGAGCATTGGGAAAGCTTAAGATTAACCCGGCACGAGTGCGGGAACCAAGAAAGAATTGTAGAGGAAAGTTCTAGGGCTTGCAAAATACTTACGGACACAGCTGGCACTGGCACTGAGTTAGTAAGTTAATAGACAATGTTGGAGTAGGAGATAGAGTCATAGAGATGTACGGCATGGAAACAGACCCTTCGATCCAACCCGTCCATGCCAGCCAGATATCCTGACCCAATCTAGTCCCAACTGCCAGCACCTGGCCCATATCCCTCCAAACCCTTCCTATTCATAATACCCATCCAAATGCCTCATAAATGTTACAATTGTACCAGCCTCCACCACTCCCTCTGGCAGCTCATGCCATACACATACCACCCTCTGTCTGAAAAAGTTGTCCCTTAGGTCTCTTTTGTATCTTTCCCCTCTCACCCTAAACCTATGCCCTCTAGTTCTGGACTCCCCGATCCCAGGGAAAAGACTTTGCCTATTTATCCTATCCATGTCCCTCATCATTTTGTAAACCTCTATAAGGTCACTCCTCAGCCTCCAACACTCCAGGAAAAAGAGCCCCAGCCTGTTCAGCCTCTCCCTGTATCTCAAATCCTCCAACCCTGGCAACATCCTTGTAAATCTTTTCTGAACCCTTTCAAGTTTCACAACATCCTTCCAATAGGAAGGAGACCAGAATTGCATGCAATATTCCAATAGTGGCCTAACCAATGTCCTGTACAGCTGCAACATGACCTCCCCACTCCTGTACTCAATACTCTGACCAATAAAGGAAAGCATACCAAAAGCCTTCTTCACTATCCTATCTACCTGCGACTCCACTTTGAAGGAGCAATGAACCTGCACTCCAAGGTCTCTTTGTTCAGCAACACTCCCTAGGACATTACCATTAAGTGTATAAGTCCTACTAAGATTTGCTTTCCCAATTTGCACCACCTCGCATTTATCTGAATTCAAAGTTTGTGCGAAGATTTGTAGCTCGGGTGCTCGTTGTTGTGGTTCTGTTCGCCGAGCTGAAAGGTTTTGTTGCAAACGTTTTGTCCCCTGGCTAGGCAACATCATCAGTGCTCTGGAGCCTCCTGCGATGCGCTTCTTTGATGTTTCTTCCGGTATTTATAGTGGTCTGTCCTTGCCGCTTCCGGGTGTCAGTTTCAGCTGTCCGCTGTAGTGGTTGGTATATTGGGTCCAGCTCGATGTGTTTGTTGATGGAGTTTGTGGATGAATGCCATGCCTCTAGGAATTCCCTGGCTGTTCTCTGTCTGGCTTGCCCTATGATAGTAGTGTTTTCCCAGTCGAATTCATGTTGCTTGTTGTCTGCGTGTGTGGCTACTAGGGATAGCTGGTCGTGTCGTTTCGTGGCTAGTTGATGTTCATGTATGCGGATTGTTAGCTGTCTTCCTGTTTGTCCTATATAGTGTTTCGTGCAGTCCTTGCATGGTATTTTGTAAACTACATTAGTTTTGCTCATGTTGGGTATCGGGTCCTTTGTTCTAGTGAGTTGTTGTCTGAGCGTGGCTGTTGGTTTGTGTGCCGTTATGAGTCCTAAGGGTCGCTGTCAGTTCTGAAACGCTCCTGATGTATGGTAGTGTGGCTAGTCCTTTTGGTTGTGGCATGTCCTCGTTCCGTGGTCTGTCTCTTAGGCATCTGTTGATAAAGTTGCGCGGGTATCCGTTTTTGGCGAATACCTTGTATAGGTGTTCCTCTTCCTCTTTTCGCAGTTCTGGTGTCCTGCAGTGTGTTGTGGCTCTTTTGAATAGTATCCTGATGCAGCTTCGTTTGTGTGTGTTGGGGTAGTTACTTTCATAGTTTAGGACTTGGTCTGTGTGTGTTGTTTTCCTGTGTACCCTTGTGGTGAATTCTCTGTTCGGTGTTCTCTGTACTATCACGTCTAGGAATGGGAGTTGGCTATCCTTTTCTTCTTCTCTCGTGAATCGGATTCCTGTGAGTGTGACGTTGATGATCCGGTGTGTTTTTTTTTCTATTTCCGTGTTTTTGATGATTACGAACGTGTCATCGACATATCTGACCCAGAGTTTGGGTTGAATTTGTGGTAGGGCTGTTTGTTCTAACATTTGCATAACTGCCTCTGCTATGAGTCCCGAGATTGGTGATCCCATGGATGTTCCGTTGATTTGTTCGTATATCTGATTGTTGAATGTAAAGTGTGTAGTGAGGCACAAGTCCAGTATGCCGTCTTTGTTGATAGGTTCCGCCTCCTGTTTTCTGTTCTGTATGTCCAGTAGGTTGGCTATTGTTTCTCTGGCTAGGGTTTTGTCAATCGAAGTGAACAGTGCCGTCACGTCGAATGATACCATGGTTTCTTCTTTGTCTATGTGTGTATTCCTGATGTTAGCACTGCTGCCTCACAGCGCCTGAGACCCGGGTTCAATTCCCGACTCAGGCGACTGACTGTGTGGAGTTTGCACATTCTCCCTGTGTCTGCGTGGGTTTCCTCCGGGTTCTCCGGTTTCCTCCCACAGTAGCCACACACGCAGACAACAAGCAACATGAATTCGACTGGGAAAACACTACTATCATAGGGCAAGCCAGACAGAGAACAGCCAGGGAATTCCTAGAGGCATGGCATTCATCCACAAACTCCATCAACAAACACATCGACCTGGACCCAATATACCAACCACTACAGCGGACAGCTGAAACTGACACCCGGAAGCGGCAAGGACAGACCACTATAAATACCGGAAGAAACATCAAAGAAGCGCTTCGCAGGAGGCTCCAGAGCACTGATGATGTCGCCTAGCCAGGGGACGAAACATTTGCAACAAAAACTTTCAGCTCGGCAAACAGAACCACAACAACTTATCTGAATTAAACTCCATCTGCCACTTCTCAGCCAATTGGCCCATCTGGTCCAGATCCTGTTGTAATCTGAGGTAACCATCTTCGCTGTCCACTACACCTCCAATTTTGGTATCATCTGCAAACTAACTGTACCTCTTATGCTCACATAGAGGACCCAGCACCGATCCTTGTGGCACTCCACTGGTCACAGGCCTCCAGTCTGAAAAACAATCCTCCACCACCATCCTCTGTCTTCTACCTTTGAGCCAGTTCTGTATCCAAATGGCTAGTCGTCCCTGTATTCCGTGAGATCTAACTTTGCTAATCAGTCCCCCATGGGGAACCTTGTCTAATGCCTTACTAACGTCCATATAGATCACATCTACCGCTCTGCCCTCTTCAATCCTCTTTGTCATTTCCTCAAAAAAATCAAGTTTGTGAGACATGATTTCCCACGCACAAAACCATGCTGACTATCCCTGAACAGTCCTTGCCTTTCCAAATACATGTACATCCTGTCCCTCAGGATTCCCTCCAACAACTTGCCCACCATCGAGGTCAGGCTCACTGGTCTATAGGTAAGAAAGGTGGTTGAAAACATCTGTTAGGGTGCATGTATGCTAATTCATGGACTATGGTCAATAAGGTTGGGGAGTTACAGACACAGATTGCAATGTCAAATTATCTTGATGTAGCCATCCCACAACCCAAAAAAAGAGATGTGCAGGTTAGGTGGATTGGCCATGCTAAATTGCCCAGAGTGTTCAAGGATGTGTTGGTTAGGTGCATTAGTCAGGGGCAAATACAGGATAATAGGGTAGGGGAATGGATCTGCGTGAGTTACTCTCCAGAGGGTTGGTGTGGACTTGTTGAGCAGAAGGGCCTGTTTCCACACTGTGGGGATTCTATGATTCTATGACAGAGAAGGGCAAGACAGAATGTCAGATATATGTCATTTATATAAATGATTTGGATGTGAGCATAAGAGGTATAGTTAGTAAGTTTGCAGATGACATCAAAATTGGAGGTGTAGTGGACAGTGAAGAAGGTTACCTCAGATTACAATGGGATCTTAAACAGATGGGCCGTTGGGCTGATGAGTGGCAAATGGAATTTAAGTTAGATAAATGCAAGATGCTGCATTTTGGGAAAGCAAATCAGGGCAGGACTTATATACTTAATGATAAAGTCCTCTGGAGTATTGCTGAACAAAGAGATCTTGTAGTGCAGGTCCACAGCACCTTGAAAGTTGGATAGGATAGTGAAGAAGGCATTTGACATGCTTTCCCTTATTGGTCAGAGTATTGATTTGGGAGGTCATGTTGCTGCTGTGCAGAAATTGGTTAGACCATTTTTGGAACACTGTCTGCAATTCTGGTCTCTTTCCTATTGGAAGGATGGTGTGAAACTTGAAAGGCTTCAAAAAAGATTTACAAGGATGCTGCCAGGGTTGGAGGATTTGAGCTATAGGGAGAGGTTGAATAGGGTGGTTTTCCCTGGAGCATCGGAGGCTGAAGGCTGACCTTATGGAGGTTTATAAAATCATAAGAGGTAAGGATAGGTTAAACAGACAAAGTCTCTTCCCTGGGGTGGGTGAGTCCAGAACGAGAGGGCAGAGCTTTACGGTGAGAGGGGAAAGATATAAAAGAAACCTAAGGGGCAACTTGTTCACACAGAGGGTGGTACATTTATGGAATGAGCTGCCAGAGCTGCTAGTACAATTGCAATATTTAAAAGGCATCTGGATTTGTTTATGGATAGGAAGGGTTTGGAGGGATATGGGGCAGGTGGGACTAGATTGGGTTGGAGTATCTGGTCAGCATGGACAAGTTGGACGAAAGGGTCTGTTTCCATGCTGTACATCTCTATGACTCTATGATTCCAGGGTATAAGTTGCCCAGGAAACAAAGTAAAGACAGAAAAGGAGGGGGATAGCATTTTTGGTTGAAAAGGAACTGTGGTGCAGAAGCAAGATGATGATTCAGGGATTCAGGGACAGGGTCAATTTAGCAAGAACCCCAGAATAAAAAGGCCATAAACAACCAATTAGTGGAAAGGATATATAGGAAAAATCTGCAGAGAAATACCAGCATTATAGAGTAGCTATAGTAAGGGATTTCAACTACCTAAGTATAGACCAGGATACTAGTATTGCAAGGGGCAGCAAGGGGTAAGTGCTTCTAGATTGCGTTCAGGGGAGTTTCCTACAAGTGTGTGTCCAGTCCAACAACAATGTATGTATTGTTGGACCTGATCCTCGTAAATGAGATTGGCCAAATGGATCAAGTGTCAGTGGGGAACACTTAGGAGACAGTCATCATTGTATCAAAAAGACGATATTGAATAATATGCAACAATCCAGAGTTAACAGAGCGGTGAGGAGAGCTGAGGTGAAGCAAGGGCTGCTGGAAAGGTAAGGCTTAGTTTCTATTTGGGCAGTGGCTAAATGCTAGATACTACACACATAATATCTCCAGAAGATGAGGCGCTCTTCCTCCAACCGTCGTGTTGTTATGGCCAGAACATAACAATACGACAGTTAGAGGAAGAGTGCCTCATCTTCTGCCTGGGAACCCTCCAACCACAAGGGATGAACTCATATTTCTCCAGTTTCCTCATTTCCCCTCCCCCCACCTTGTCTCAGTCGATTCCCTCGAACTCAGCACCACCCTCCTAACCTGCAATCTTCCACCTATCACATCTCCATTGCCCCTCCCCCAAGTCCCTCCTCCCTACCTTTTATCTTAGCCTGCTGGACACACTTTCCTCATTCCTGATGAAGGGCTTATGCCCGAAACGTCGAATTTCCTGTTCCTTGGATGCTGCCTGACCTGCTGCGCTTTTCCAGCAACACATTTTCAGCTCTGATCTCCAGCATCTGCAGACCTCACTTTTTCCTCAGATGGGATCAATCCCAGGTTGCTGAGGGAGGCGAGAAAGGAAATAGCTGGGGCCCTGACAGATAGCTTTGTGGCATCCTTAAATACAGGTGAGGTGCCGGAGGACTGGAAGGTTGCTAATGTTGTCCCCCTGTACAAGGAGGGTAGTAGGGATATTCCAGGTAACTACAGACCAATGAGCCTGACATTGGTTGTGGGAAAGTTGCTGGAGAGGGTACTGAGGGATGGGATCTATTTATATTTAGAAAAGAATGGGCTTATCAGTGATAGGCAACAAGATTTTGTGCAGGGGAAATCGTGCCTTACCAACTTAATAGAGTTCTTTGAGGAAATGACCTAGTTGATAGATGAAGGAAGGGCTGTTGATGTCATATACATGGGCTTTAGTAAGATGCTTGATAAGGTTGCCCGTGGTAGACTAATGGAAAAAGTGAAGTCACATGGTGTGCAGGGTGTTCTAGCTAGGTGAATAAAGAACTGGTTGAGCAACACAGTACAGAGAATAGTGGTTGAAGGGAGTTTCTCGAAATGGAGAAAGGTGACCAGCGGTGTTCCACAGGGGTCAGTGTTGAGGCCAGTTGTTTGTGATATACATAAATGATCTGGAAGAGGGCACTGTTGGTATGATCAGCAAGTTTGCAGATGACACGAAGATTGGTGGAGTAGCAGAAAGCATAAGGGACTGTCAAAGAATACAGGAGGATTTAGATACACTGGAGAGTTGGGCAGAAAAGTGGCAGATGGATTTCAATCCAGACAAATGTGAGGTGATGCACTTAGGCAAGAGCATTCTAGAGCAAATTATACAATGAACAGAAGAGCCTTGGGAAAAGTTGATGGGCAGAGAAATCTGGGAGTACAGGTCCATTGTACCCTGAAGTTTGCTGCACAGATGGATAGAGTGGTCAAGAAGGCATATAGTATGTTTGCCTTCATTGGACGGGTATTGAGTGTGAGAGATGGCAAGTCATGTTAAAATTATACAAGACATTGGTTCAGCTGCATTTAGAATACTGTGTACAGTTTTGGTCGCCACATTACCAAAAAGATGTGGACGCTTTGGAGAGGGAGCAGAGAAGGTTTACGAGGATGTTGCCTGGTATGGAAGGTGCTAGCTATGAAGAGAGGTTGAGTAGGTTAGGTTTGTTTTCATTAGAAAAAAGGAGATAGAGGGAGGAACCTGATTGAGGTTTACAAAATCATGAAGGGTATAGACAGGGTGGATAGAGACAAGCTTTTTCTCAGGGTGAAGTATTCAATAATGAGAGGTGACAGCTTCAAGGTGAGAGGTGAAAAGTTTAAGGGGGACACACAGCAAATACTTCACACAGAGGGTGTTGGGCGCCTGGAACGTGTTGCCAGCAGAGATGGTAGAGGCAGACATGGTAGATTCATTTAAGATGCGTCTGGACAGTTGCATGAGTAGATGAGGAGCAGAGGGACACAGATGCTTAGGAATTGGGCGACAGGTTTAGACAGAAGCTTTGGATTGGCTCAGGCTTGATGGGCCGAAGGGCCTGTTCATGTGCTGTAAATTTTCTTTGTTCTTTTTTCTAAGAAATTTGAATTTCCCAAGAGCTGACTGAAATGAGACAAGAATGGAGCTGAGCAGAATTGATTGGAATAAAAGGTTTACAGCGAGGAAACAGGCCCTTCAGCTAACGTGTTCATGTTGTTCACAATTATTCTAGCCTCATTTGCCGTTGTTTGATCCATATCCCACCATACCTCCATGTACGTGCCCAAATGTTTCTTAAATGACAAAATTGTAAATGGCTCCAACAACGGCCTCTGGCAGCCTATTCCAGACACTCACCACCGTGTGTGTGAACGAAATTGCTCTGGACCTTTCTGTATCTCTCTCCTTAAACCTATGCCCTCTAGTTTTGGACTTCCCTACCATGGGGAAAAGCTATTGGCTATCTACCTTATCTATGCCTTTCATGATTTCATAGATCTCTATAAGGCAACCCCTCAATCCCCTGTACTCCAGGGAAAAATGTTCCATCCTATCCAGCCTCTCCTTACCACTCAAACCTTGCAATCCAGAGAGCAGCCTTGTAAATATTTTCTGCACTCTTTCTAGTTTAATTCTATCCTTTCTCGAGGAGAGCAAGCAGAACGACACACAGTGCTCCAAATGTGGTCTAGCTTACATCTTGTACAGCTGTAATATGACATCCCAATTCCTATACTCAATATTCTGATCGATGAAAGCAAGCAGCTGAAAACCTTCTTCATCACTGGCTGTAATGTTCTATATCTACCTGTGTAGTAATTAAACATTCTTCAAAGAACAAATGGTTAAGGCACAGCTAAGTTATAGTCCCTCGAATGGAAAAGACAGGACAAATAAATCCAGAGTTTCATGGCTGACACACAAAGTAGAAATTAACATAAGGTTGTGAATGTGTAGGTGTGACAGGTATAAGAAAACACAAATGAGAAACAATAGGAATAATAAAGGTTTGGGGAGGGGGTTGGGGTGGAGGGAGGGGAGGTGAAGAAACAATGAGAGAAGCAAAGGGGAACTAGCAGCTAACTTAAAGAAAAATCTCAAAGCCATCTATAACACCTGAACAGTAACACAGTTACTGTTAAAGGAAGAGTATGGTTATCAGAGACCGCAGAGATCACAGCTGAGCCGAGATACATCAGTCTTTAAAAAAGAGAAGGTTGCTGCCCAGGCTATGGTGACAGTGAAGGAAATTTGTCATTTGACGGCTTCAAAATTAATACAGAAAATGTCTTGGCTAGATTACCAGCACTTAAAGCTGACAAGGCACAGGGTTCAGATGAGCTACATGCAAGGATTTTGGATAGAACTTCCACGAGCACTGGCCATAATCTTGCAGTTGCCCTTGGCTTCCGCCATAATTGCAAACATCAATTTGTTCAATAAAGGTCATAAGGATAAGCCCTGCAATTACAGGTACGTTATTTTGACTTTAGATGTCGGAAGCCACTTGAAACAATTCTTCAGAATTAAATTAGTAATCCCAAGGGAAAAGGTGGGCTGCTTAGGAAGAGTCAGCACAGATTTGTTTGTTAAATTCACTCATGCTTCATTCTTGTCTCTGTTTATGTTTTTGATGTTGTTCCAGAACTTCTTTCCAAGGTGGACTTTGGGATATGTAACAATGCAGAGTGATGAGCAGAGGCTCATAATCAAGTTTGATACCCATGAGGATGGCCTCAACCGGAACCTTGGGTTCATGTCACACATACATACTCACGCAGACCCTCTCTCATTCACACGCTCTCTCCGAGACACATCACATGTAGCCCCCACACTCTCACCCTCTCAGAGATATATACTCCTTCACACTCACACAAATGCTTGACCATAAGCAAACACACACTCTCACACGCAATGACAAACACACTCTCAGACGCACTGACTAACACACTCTCGCACGCACTGACAAACATATACCCTCACACGCACTGACAAACACACACTCTCACACGCACTGACAAACATATACCCTCACACGCACTGACAAACACACACTCTCACACGCACTGACTAACACACTCACACGCATTGACAAACATATACTCTCACACGCACTGGCAAACATATACTCTCACACGCACTGGCAAACACGCACTGACAAACACACACTCACACGTGCTGACAAACACACACTCTCACACGCGCTGACAAACACACACACTCTCACACGCACTGACAAACACACACTCTCACACGCACTGACAAACACACTCACACGCATTGACAAACATATACTCTCACACGCACTGGCAAACACACACTCACACGCACTAACAAACAAACTCTCACACGCACTCTCACATGCACTGACAAACACACTCTCACATGCGCTGACAAACACACTCTCATACGCACTGACAAACACACTCACACGCATTGACAAACATATACTCTCACAGGCACTGGCAAACATATACTCTCACACGCACTAACAAACACACACTCTCACACGCACTCTCACACACTGATAAACACGCACTCTCACACGCACTGACAAACACTCTCACACGCGTTGACAAACACTCTCACACGCACTGACAAACACACTCTCACATGCACTGACAAACACACTCACACGCATTGACAAACATATATTCTCACACACACTGACAAACACACACTCTCACGCATTGACAAACATATACTCTCACACGCACTGGCAAACATATACTCTCACACGCACTGACAAACAAACACACACTCACACGCGCTGACAAACACACTCTCACACGCACTGACACACACTCTCACACGCGCTGACAAACACACACTCTCACACGCATTGACAAACATATACTCTCACACTCACTGGCAAACATATACTCTCACACGCACTGGCAAACACGCACTGACGAACACGCACTGACAAACAAACACACTCTCACATGCGCTGACAAACACACTCTCACACGTGCTGACAAACACACTCTCACACGCACTGACACACACTCTCACACGCACTGACAAACACTCTCACACGCACTGACAAACACACACTCTCACACGCGCTGACAAACATATACTCTCACACGCATTGACAAACACATACTCTCACATGCACTGACAAACACACACTCTCACACGCACTGACAAACACACTCTCACACGCGCTGAAAAACACTCTCACACGCGCTGACAAACACTCTCACACGCGCTGACAAACACTCTCACACGCGCTGACAAACACACTCTCACACGCACTGACAAACACTCTCACACGCACTGACAAACACACTCTCACACGCACTGACAAACACACTCTCACACGCACTGACAAACACTCTCACACGCACTGACAAACACACACTCTCACACGCGCTGACAAACATATACTCTCACACGCATTGACAAACACATACTCTCACACGCACTGAAAAACACACTCTCACACGCGCTGACAAACACTCTCACACGCGCTGACAAACACACTCTCACACGCACTGACAAACACACTCACGCATTGACAAACATATATTCTCACACACACTGACAAACACACACTCTCACACGCGCTGACAAACATATACTCTCACACGCATTGACAAACACATACTCTCACATGCACTGACAAACAAATACACTCTCACGCACTGACAAACACACTCTCACACGCGCTGACAAACACACTCTCTCACACGCACTGACAAACACTCTCACGCGCTGACAAACACACACTCTCACACACATTGACAAATACACTCACACGCATTGACAAACATATACTCTCACACTCACTGGCAAACATATACTCTCATACGCACTGACAAACACGCACTGACAAACACACACTCACACGCGCTGACAAACACACACTCACACGTGCTGACAAACACACACTCTCACACGCACTGACACACACTCTCACACGCGCTGACAAACACACACTCTCACATGCACTGACAAACACACTCACACGCATTGACAAACACACTCACACGCATTGACAAACATATACTCTCACACGCACTGGCAAACAAACTCTCACACGCACTCTCACATGCGCTGACAAACACACTCTCACATGCGCTGACAAACACACTCTCATACGCACTGACAAACACACTCACACGCATTGACAAACATATACTCTCACACGCACTGGCAAACATATACTCTCACACGCACTAACAAACACACACTCTCACACGCGCTGACAAACACGCACTCTCACACGCACTGACAAACACGCACTCTCACGCGCTGACAAACACACACTCTCACACGCGCTGACAAACATATACTCTCACACGCATTGACAAACACATACTCTCACATGCACTGACAAACACACACTCTCACACGCACTCTCACACACTGATAAACACGCACTCTCACACGCACTGACAAACACTCTCACACGCGTTGACAAACACTCTCACACGCACTGACAAACACACTCTCACATGCACTGACAAACACACTCACACGCATTGACAAACATATATTCTCACACACACTGACAAACACACACTCTCACGCATTGACAAACATATACTCTCACACGCACTGGCAAACATATACTCTCACACGCACTGACAAACAAACACACACTCACACGCGCTGACAAACACACTCTCACACGCACTGACACACACTCTCACACGCGCTGACAAACACACACTCTCACACGCATTGACAAACATATACTCTCACACTCACTGGCAAACATATACTCTCACACGCACTGGCAAACACGCACTGACGAACACGCACTGACAAACAAACACACTCTCACATGCGCTGACAAACACACTCTCACACGTGCTGACAAACACACTCTCACACGCACTGACACACACTCTCACACGCACTGACAAACACTCTCACACGCACTGACAAACACACACTCTCACACGCGCTGACAAACATATACTCTCACACGCATTGACAAACACATACTCTCACATGCACTGACAAACACACACTCTCACACGCACTGACAAACACACTCTCACACGCGCTGAAAAACACTCTCACACGCGCTGACAAACACTCTCACACGCGCTGACAAACACTCTCACACGCGCTGACAAACACACTCTCACACGCACTGACAAACACTCTCACACGCACTGACAAACACACTCTCACACGCACTGACAAACACACTCTCACACGCACTGACAAACACTCTCACACGCACTGACAAACACACACTCTCACACGCGCTGACAAACATATACTCTCACACGCATTGACAAACACATACTCTCACACGCACTGAAAAACACACTCTCACACGCGCTGACAAACACTCTCACACGCGCTGACAAACACACTCTCACACGCACTGACAAACACACTCACGCATTGACAAACATATATTCTCACACACACTGACAAACACACACTCTCACACGCGCTGACAAACATATACTCTCACACGCATTGACAAACACATACTCTCACATGCACTGACAAACAAATACACTCTCACGCACTGACAAACACACTCTCACACGCGCTGACAAACACACTCTCTCACACGCACTGACAAACACTCTCACGCGCTGACAAACACACACTCTCACACACATTGACAAATACACTCACACGCATTGACAAACATATACTCTCACACTCACTGGCAAACATATACTCTCATACGCACTGACAAACACGCACTGACAAACACACACTCACACGCGCTGACAAACACACACTCACACGTGCTGACAAACACACACTCTCACACGCACTGACACACACTCTCACACGCGCTGACAAACACACACTCTCACATGCACTGACAAACACACTCACACGCATTGACAAACACACTCACACGCATTGACAAACATATACTCTCACACGCACTGGCAAACATATACTCTCACACGCACTAACAAACAAACTCTCACACGCACTCTCACATGCGCTGACAAACACACTCTCACATGCGCTGACAAACACACTCTCATACGCACTGACAAACACACTCACACGCATTGACAAACATATACTCTCACACGCACTGGCAAACATATACTCTCACACGCACTAACAAACACACACTCTCACACGCGCTGACAAACACGCACTCTCACACGCACTGACAAACACGCACTCTCACGCGCTGACAAACACACACTCTCACACGCGCTGACAAACATATACTCTCACACGCATTGACAAACACATACTCTCACATGCACTGACAAACACACACTCTCACACGCACTGACAAACACACACTCTCACACGCACTGACAAACACACTCTCACACGCACTGAAAAACACTCTCACACGCGCTGACAAACACTCTCACACGCGCTGACAAACACACTCTCACACGCACTGACAAACACTCTCACACGCACTGACAAACACACTCTCACACGCACTGACAAACACACTCTCACACGCACTGACAAACACACACTCTCACACGCGCTGACAAACATATACTCTCACACGCATTGACAAACACATACTCTCACACGCACTGAAAAACACACTCTCACACGCGCTGACAAACACTCTCACACGCGCTGACAAACACACTCTCACACGCACTGACAAACACACTCACGCATTGACAAACATATATTCTCACACACACTGACAAACACACACTCTCACACGCGCTGACAAACATATACTCTCACACGCATTGACAAACACATACTCTCACATGCACTGACAAACAAATACACTCTCACGCACTGACAAACACACTCTCACACGCGCTGACAAACATTCTCACACACGCTGACAAACATATACTCTCACACGCATTGACAAACACATACTCTCACATGCACTGACAAACAAATACACTCTCTCACGCACTGACAAACACACTCTCACACGCGCTGACAAACATTCTCACACACGCTGACAAACACACACTCACACGCGCCGACAAACACATTCTCACACGCGCCGACAAACACATTCTCACACGCACCGACAAACACATTCTCACACGCACTGACAAACACACTCTCACACGCGCTGACAAACACACTCTCACATGCGCTGACAAACACACACTCTCACACGCACTGACAAACACACACTCTCACACACATTGACAAATACACTCACACGCATTGACAAACATATACTCTCACACTCACTGGCAAACATATACTCTCACACGCACTGACAAACACGCACTGACAAACACACACTCACACGCGCTGACAAACACACACTCACACGTGCTGACAAACACACACTCTCACACGCACTGACAAACACACACTCTCTCACGCACTGACAAACACACTCACACGCATTGACAAACACACGCACACGCATTGACAAACATATACTCTCACACGCACTGGCAAACATATACTCTCACACGCACTAACAAACAAACTCTCACACGCACTCTCACATGCGCTGACAAACACACTCTCACATGCGCTGCCAAACACACACTCTCATACGCACTGACAAACACTCTCATACGCACTGACAAACACACTCACACGCATTGACAAACATATACTCTCACACGCACTGGCAAACATATACTCTCACACGCACTAACAAACACACTCTCACACGCACTAACAAACACACACTCTCACACACGCTGACAAACACACACTCTCACACGCACTGACAAACACACTCACACGCATTGACAAACACACTCACGCATTGACAAACACACTCACACGCATTGACAAACACATTCACACGCATTGACAAACATATATTCTCACACACACTGACAAACACACTCTCACGCATTGACAAACATATACTCTCACACGCACTGGCAAACATATTCTCTCACACGCACTGGCAAACATATACTCTCACACGCACTGGCAAACATATACTCTCACACGCACTGGCAAACACACACTCTCACACGCACTAACAAACACACACTCTCACACGCGCTGACAAACACGCACTCTCACGCGCTGACAAACACACTCTCACACGCGCTGACAAACACACTCTCACACGCGCTGACAAACACTCTCACACGCGCTGACAAACACTCTCACACGCGCTGACAAACACACTCTCACATGCACTGACAAACACACTCACACGCATTGACAAACATATATTCTCACACACACTGACAAACACACACTCTCACGCATTGACAAACATATACTCTCACACGCACTGGCAAACATACTCTCACACGCACTGGCAAACACGCACTGACGAACATGCACTGACAAACACACACTGACAAACAAACACACTCTCACACGCACTGACACACACTCACACACGCACTGACAAACACACACTCACACGTGCTGACAAACACACACTCACACATGCTGACAAACACACACACACGGACACACACTCTCACACGCACTGACAAACACACTCTCACACGCACTGACAAACATATACTCTCACACGCACTGGCAAACATATACTCTCACGCACTAACAAACACACACTCTCACACGCACTGACAAACATATACTCTCACACGCACTGACAAACATATACTCTCACACGCACTGACAAACACACTCTCACACGCACTGACAAACACACACGCTCACGCACTGACAAACACACACTCTCACACGCACTGACAAACATGCACTGACACACACTGATAAACACACTCTCACACGCACTGACAAACACACTCTCTCTCACACGCACTGACAAACACACTCTCTCTCACACGCACTGACAAACACACTCTCACACGCACTGACAAACACACTCTCACACGCACTGACAAACACACTCTCACGCATTGACAAACATATACTCTCACACGCACTGGCAAACATACTCTCACACGCACTGACAAACACGCACTGACGAATATGCACTGACAAACACACACTGACAAACAATCACACTCTCACACGCACTGACAAACACACACTCACACACGCGCTGACAAACACACACTCACACGTGCTGACAAACACACACTCACACGTGCTGACAAACACACACTCACACATGCTGACAAACACACACTCTCATGCTGACAAACACACACACACACACACTGACAAACACACACTCTCATGCTGACAAACACACACACACACACTGACACACTCTCACACGCACTGACAAACATATATTCTCACACACACTGACAAACACACACTCTCACACGCGCTGACAAACATATACTCTCACACGCATTGACAAACACATACTCTCACATGCACTGACAAACAAATACACTCTCTCACGCACTGACAAACACACTCTCACACGCGCTGACAAACATTCTCACACACGCTGACAAACACACACTCACACGCGCCGACAAACACATTCTCACACGCGCCGACAAACACATTCTCACACGCACCGACAAACACATTCTCACACGCACTGACAAACACACTCTCACACGCGCTGACAAACACACTCTCACATGCGCTGACAAACACACACTCTCACACGCACTGACAAACACACACTCTCACACACATTGACAAATACACTCACACGCATTGACAAACATATACTCTCACACTCACTGGCAAACATATACTCTCACACGCACTGACAAACACGCACTGACAAACACACACTCACACGCGCTGACAAACACACACTCACACGTGCTGACAAACACACACTCTCACACGCACTGACAAACACACACTCTCTCACGCACTGACAAACACACTCACACGCATTGACAAACACACGCACACGCATTGACAAACATATACTCTCACACGCACTGGCAAACATATACTCTCACACGCACTAACAAACAAACTCTCACACGCACTCTCACATGCGCTGACAAACACACTCTCACATGCGCTGCCAAACACACACTCTCATACGCACTGACAAACACTCTCATACGCACTGACAAACACACTCACACGCATTGACAAACATATACTCTCACACGCACTGGCAAACATATACTCTCACACGCACTAACAAACACACTCTCACACGCACTAACAAACACACACTCTCACACGCGCTGACAAACACACTCTCACACACGCTGACAAACACACACTCTCACACGCACTGACAAACACACTCACACGCATTGACAAACACACTCACGCATTGACAAACACATTCACACGCATTGACAAACATATATTCTCACACACACTGACAAACACACTCTCACGCATTGACAAACATATACTCTCACACGCACTGGCAAACATATTCTCTCACACGCACTGGCAAACATATACTCTCACACGCACTGGCAAACATATACTCTCACACGCACTGGCAAACACACACTCTCACACGCACTAACAAACACACACTCTCACACGCGCTGACAAACACGCACTCTCACGCGCTGACAAACACACTCTCACACGCGCTGACAAACACACTCTCACACGCGCTGACAAACACTCTCACACGCGCTGACAAACACTCTCACACGCGCTGACAAACACACTCTCACATGCACTGACAAACACACTCACACGCATTGACAAACATATATTCTCACACACACTGACAAACACACACTCTCACGCATTGACAAACATATACTCTCACACGCACTGGCAAACATACTCTCACACGCACTGGCAAACACGCACTGACGAACATGCACTGACAAACACACACTGACAAACAAACACACTCTCACACGCACTGACACACACTCACACACGCACTGACAAACACACACTCACACGTGCTGACAAACACACACTCACACATGCTGACAAACACACACACACGGACACACACTCTCACACGCACTGACAAACACACTCTCACACGCACTGACAAACATATACTCTCACACGCACTGGCAAACATATACTCTCACGCACTAACAAACACACACTCTCACACGCACTGACAAACATATACTCTCACACGCACTGGCAAACATATACTCTCACACGCACTGACAAACATATACTCTCACACGCACTGACAAACACACTCTCACACGCACTGACAAACACACACGCTCACGCACTGACAAACACACACTCTCACACGCACTGACAAACATGCACTGACACACACTGATAAACACACTCTCACACGCACTGACAAACACACTCTCTCTCACACGCATTGACAAACACACTCTCTCTCACACGCACTGACAAACACACTCTCACACGCACTGACAAACACACTCTCACACGCACTGACAAACACACTCTCACGCATTGACAAACATATACTCTCACACGCACTGGCAAACATACTCTCACACGCACTGACAAACACGCACTGACGAATATGCACTGACAAACACACACTGACAAACAATCACACTCTCACACGCACTGACAAACACACACTCACACACGCGCTGACAAACACACACTCACACGTGCTGACAAACACACACTCACACGTGCTGACAAACACACACTCACACGTGCTGACAAACACACACTCACACATGCTGACAAACACACACTCTCATGCTGACAAACACACACACACACTGACAAACACACACTCTCATGCTGACAAACACACACACACACACACTGACACACTCTCACACGCACTGACAAACATATACTCTCACACGCACTGGCAAACATATACTCTCACGCACTAACAAACACTCTCACACGCACTGACAAACATATACTCTCACACGCACTGGCAAACATATACTCTCACACGCACTAACAAACATATACTCTCACACACACTAACAAACATATACTCTCACACACACTAACAAACACACACTCTCACACGCACTGACAAACACACTCTCACACGCACTGACAAACACACTCACACGCATTGACAAACATATACTCTCACACGCACTGGCAAACATATACTCTCACACGCACTGACAAACACACACTCTCACACGCACTGACAAACACACTCACACGCATTGACAAACATATACTCTCACACGCACTGACAAACACACTCTCACACGCACTGACAAACACACACGCTCATGCACTGACAAACACACTCTCACACGCACTGACAAACATGCACTGACAAACACACTCTCACACGCACTGACAAACATGCACTGACAAACACACTCTCACACGCACTGACAAACATGCACTGACACACACTGATAAACACACTCTCACACGCACTGACAAACACACTCTCTCACACACGCACTGACAAACACACTCTCACACGCACTGACAAACACACTCTCACACACACATACCGACAAACACACTCTCACACACATTGACAAACATATACTCTCGCACGCACTGACAAACAAACACACTCTCACACGCACTGACAAACACTCTCACGCGCTGACAAACACACTCTGACACGCGCTGACAAACACACACTCTCACACGCACTGACAAACACACTCACATGCATTGACAAACATATACTCTCACACACACTAACAAACACACTCTCACATGCGCTGACAAACACACACTCACACGCGCTGACAAACACACACTCACACGCGCTGACAAACACACTCTCACACGCGCTGACAAACACACACACTCACACGCACTGACAAACACACTCTCATGCATTGACATATACTCTCACACGCACTGGCAAACATATACTCTCACACGCACTGGCAAACATATACTCTCACACGCACTAACAAACACACTCTCACATGCACTGACAAACACGCACTCTCACACGCACTGACAAACACGCACTCTCACACGCACTGACAAACACACTCTCACACGCGCTGACAAACACACTCTCACACGGGCTGACAAACACACTCTCACACGCGCTGACAAACACACTCTCACACGCATTGACAAACATATACTCTCACACGCACTGGCAAACATATACTCTCACACGCACTGGCAAACACGCACTGACGAATATGCACTGACAAACACGCATTGACAAACAAACACACTCTCACACGCACTGACAAACACACACTCACACGTGCTGACAAACACACTCTCACACATGCTGACAAACACACACTCTCACACGCACTGACACACACTCTCACACGCGCTGACAAACACACACTCTCACACGCACTGCCAAACACACTCACATGCATTGACAAACATATACTCTCACACGCACTGGCAAACATATACTCTCACACGCACTGGAAAACATATACTCTCACACGCACTAACAAACACACACTCTCACATGCACTGACAAACACACACTCTCACATGCACTGACAAACACACACTCACACGCGCTGACAAACACACTCTCACACGCGCTGGTAAACATATACTCTCACACGCACTGGCAAACATATACTCTCACACGCACTAGCAAACACACACTCTCACACGCACTGACAAACACGCACTCTTACACGCACTGACACACACACTCACACGCACTGCCAAACACACTCTCACACGTGCTGACAAACACACTCTCACACGCGCTGACAAACACACTCTCACACGGGCTGACAAACACACTCTCACACGGGCTGACAAACACACTCTCACACGCGCTGACAAACATATACTATCACACGCACTGGCAAACATATACTCACACACGCACTGGCAAACACGCACTGACGAATATGCACTGACAAACACGCACTGACAAACAAACACACTCTCACACGCACTGACAAACACACTCTCACACATGCTGACAAACACACACTCTCACACGCACTGACACACACTCTCACACGCGCTGACAAACACACACTCTCACACGCACTGCCAAACACACTCACATGCATTGACAAACATATACTCTCACACGCACTGGCAAACATATACTCTCACACGCACTGGAAAACATATACTCTCACACGCACTGGAAAACATATACTCTCACACGCACTAACAAACACACACTCTCACATGCACTGACAAACACACACTCTCACATGCACTGACAAACACACACTCACACGCGCTGACAAACACACTCTCACACGCGCTGGTAAACATATACTCTCACACGCACTGGCAAACATATACTCTCACACGCACTAGCAAACACACACTCTCACACGCACTGACAAACACGCACTCTTACACGCACTGACAAACACTCGCACACGCACTGACAAACACACTCTCACACGCACTGACAAACACACTCACACGCACTGACAAACACACTCTCACACGCACTGACAAACACACACTCTCACACGCACTGACAAACACTCTCACACGCACTGACAAACACACACTCTCACACGCGCTGACAAACATATACTCTCACACGCATTGACAAACACATACTATTACACGCACTGGCAAACATATACTCTCACACGCACTAGCAAACACACACTCTCACACGCACTGACAAACACGCACTCTTACACGCACTGACAAACACTCGCACACGCACTGACAAACACACTCTCACACGCACTGACAAACACTCTCACACGCACTGACAAACACACTCTCACACGCACTGACAAACACACACTCTCACACGCACTGACAAACACTCTCACACGCACTGACAAACACTCTCACACGCACTGACAAACACACTCTCACACGCACTGACAAACACTCTCACACGCACTGACAAACACACTCTCACACGCACTGACAAACACACACTCTCACACGCACTGACAAACACTCTCACACGCACTGACAAACACACACTCTCACACGCGCTGACAAACATATACTCTCACACGCATTGACAAACACATACTATTACACGCACTGAAAAACACACTCTCACACGCGCTGACAAACACTCTCACACGCGCTGACAAACACACTCTCACACGCACTGACAAACACACTCACGCATTGACAAACATATATTCTCACACACACTGACAAACACACACTCTCACACGCGCTGACAAACATATACTCTCACACGCATTGACAAACACATACTCTCACATGCACTGACAAACAAATACACTCTCACGCACTGACAAACACACTCTCACACGCGCTGACAAACATTCTCACACACGCTGACAAACATTCTCGCACACGCTGACAAACACACTCTCTCACACGCACTGACAAACACTCTCACACGCGCTGACAAACACACACATTGACAAATACACTCACACGCATTGACAAACATATACTCTCACACTCACTGGCAAACATATACTCTCATACGCACTGACAAACACGCACTGACAAACACACACTCACACGCGCTGACAAACACACACTCACACGTGCTGACAAACACACACTCTCACACGCACTGACACACACTCTCACACGCGCTGACAAACACACACTCTCACACGCACTGACAAACACACTCACACGCATTGACAAACATATACTCTCACACGCACTGGCAAACATATACTCTCACACGCACTAACAAACAAACTCTCACACGCACTCTCACATGCGCTGACAAACACACTCTCACATGCGCTGACAAACACACTCTCACATGCGCTGACAAACACACTCTCATACGCACTGACAAACACACTCACACGCATTGACAAACATATACTCTCACACGCACTGGCAAACATATACTCTCACACGCACTAACAAACACACACTCTCACACGCGCTGACAAACACGCACTCTCACGCGCTGACAAACACACACTCACACGCACTGACAAACATATATTCTCACACACACTGACAAACACACACTCTCACACGCGCTGACAAACATATACTCTCACACGCATTGACAAACACATACTCTCACATGCACTGACAAACAAATACACTCTCTCACGCACTGACAAACACACTCTCACACGCGCTGACAAACATTCTCACACACGCTGACAAACACACACTCACACGCGCCGACAAACACATTCTCACACGCGCCGACAAACACATTCTCACACGCACTGACAAACACATTCTCACACGCACTGACAAACACACACTCACACGCGCTGACAAACACACTCTCACATGCGCTGACAAACACACACTCTCACACGCACTGACAAACACACACTCTCACACGCATTGACAAATACACTCACACGCATTGACAAACATATACTCTCACACTCACTGGCAAACATATACTCTCACACGCACTGACAAACACGCACTGACAAACACACACTCACACGCGCTGACAAACACACACTCACACGTGCTGACAAACACACACTCTCACACGCACTGACACACACTCTCACACGCGCTGACAAACACACACTCTCTCACGCACTGACAAACACACTCACACGCATTGACAAACACACGCACACGCATTGACAAACATATACTCTCACACGCACTGGCAAACATATACTCTCACACGCACTAACAAACACACTCTCACACGCACTCTCACATGCGCTGACAAACACACTCTCACATGCGCTGCCAAACACACACTCTCATACGCACTGACAAACACTCTCATACGCACTGACAAACACACTCACACGCATTGACAAACATATACTCTCACACGCACTGGCAAACATATACTCTCACACGCACTAACAAACACACTCTCACACGCACTAACAAACACACACTCTCACACGCGCTGACAAACACACTCTCACACACGCTGACAAACACACACTCTCACATGCACTGACAAACACACTCTCACACGCACTGACAAACACACTCACACGCATTGACAAACACATTCACACGCATTGACAAACATATATTCTCACACACACTGACAAACACTCTCTCACGCATTGACAAACATATACTCTCACACGCACTGGCAAACATATACTCTCACACGCACTGGCAAACATATACTCTCACACGCACTAACAAACACACACTCTCACACGCACTAACAAACACACACTCTCACACGCGCTGACAAACACGCACTCTCACGCGCTGACAAACACACTCTCACACGCGCTGACAAACACACTCTCACACGCGCTGACAAACACTCTCACACGCGCTGACAAACACACTCTCACATGCACTGACAAACACACTCACACGCATTGACAAACATATATTCTCACACACACTGACAAACACACACTCTCACGCATTGACAAACATATACTCTCACACGCACTGGCAAACATACTCTCACACGCACTGGCAAACACGCACTGACGAACATGCACTGACAAACACACACTGACAAACAAACACACTCTCACACGCACTGACACACACTCACACACGCACTGACAAACACACACTCACACGTGCGGACAAACACACACTCACACACACACGGACACACACTCTCACACGCACTGACAAACACACTCTCACACGCACTGGCAAACATATACTCTCACGCACTAACAAACACACACACTCACACGCACTGACAAACATATACTCTCACACGCACTGGCAAACATATACTCTCACACGCACTAACAAACACACACTCTCACACGCACTGACAAACACACTCACACGCATTGACAAACACACGCACACGCATTGACAAACATATACTCTCACACGCACTGGCAAACATATACTCTCACACGCACTAACAAACAAACTCTCACACGCACTCTCACATGCGCTGACAAACACACTCTCACATGCGCTGCCAAACACACACTCTCATACGCACTGACAAACACTCTCATACGCACTGACAAACACACTCACACGCATTGACAAACATATACTCTCACACGCACTGGCAAACATATACTCTCACACGCACTAACAAACACACTCTCACACGCACTAACAAACACACACTCTCACACGCGCTGACAAACACACTCTCACACACGCTGACAAACACACACTCTCACATGCACTGACAAACACACTCTCACACGCACTGACAAACACACTCACACGCATTGACAAACACATTCACACGCATTGACAAACATATATTCTCACACACACTGACAAACACTCTCTCACGCATTGACAAACATATACTCTCACACGCACTGGCAAACATATACTCTCACACGCACTGGCAAACATATACTCTCACACGCACTAACAAACACACACTCTCACACGCACTAACAAACACACACTCTCACACGCGCTGACAAACACGCACTCTCACGCGCTGACAAACACACTCTCACACGCGCTGACAAACACACTCTCACACGCGCTGACAAACACTCTCACACGCGCTGACAAACACACTCTCACATGCACTGACAAACACACTCACACGCATTGACAAACATATATTCTCACACACACTGACAAACACACACTCTCACGCATTGACAAACATATACTCTCACACGCACTGGCAAACATACTCTCACACGCACTGGCAAACACGCACTGACGAACATGCACTGACAAACACACACTGACAAACAAACACACTCTCACACGCACTGACACACACTCACACACGCACTGACAAACACACACTCACACGTGCGGACAAACACACACTCACACACACACGGACACACACTCTCACACGCACTGACAAACACACTCTCACACGCACTGGCAAACATATACTCTCACGCACTAACAAACACACACACTCACACGCACTGACAAACATATACTCTCACACGCACTGGCAAACATATACTCTCACACGCACTAACAAACACACACTCTCACACGCACTGACAAACACACTCTCACACGCACTGACAAACACACTCACACGCATTGACAAACATATACTCTCACACGCACTGGCAAACATATACTCTCACACGCACTGACAAACATATACTCTCACACGCACTGACAAACACACTCTCACACGCACTGACAAACACACACGCTCACGCACTGACAAACACACACGCTCACGCACTGACAAACACACACTCTCACACGCACTGACAAACATGCACTGACACACACTGATAAACACACTCTCACACGCACTGACAAACACACTCTCTCTCACACGCACTGACAAACACACTCTCTCTCACACGCACTGACAAACACACTCTCACACGCACTGACAAACACACTCTCACGCATTGACAAACATATACTCTCACACGCACTGGCAAACATACTCTCACACGCACTGGCAAACACGCACTGACGAATATGCACTGACAAACACACACTGACAAACAATCACACTCTCACACGCACTGACAAACACACACTCACACACGCGCTGACAAACACACACTCACACGTGCTGACAACCACACACTCACACATGCTGACAAACACACACTCACACATGCTGACAAACACACACTCTCATGCTGACAAACACACACTCTCATGCTGACAAACACACACACACACACACACTGACAAACACACACTCTCATGCTGACAAACACACACACACACACACTGACACACTCTCACACGCACTGACAAACATATACTCTCACACGCACTGGCAAACATATACTCTCACGCACTAACAAACACTCTCACACGCACTGACAAACATATACTCTCACACGCACTGACAAACATATACTCTCACACGCACTGGCAAACATATACTCTCACACGCACTAACAAACATATACTCACACACACTAACAAACATATACTCTCACACACACTAACAAACATATACTCTCACACACACTAACAAACACACACTCTCACACGCACTGACAAACACACTCACACGCATTGACAAACATATACTCTCACACGCACTGGCAAACATATACTCTCACACGCACTGACAAACACACACTCTCACACGCACTGACAAACACACTCACACGCATTGACAAACATATACTCTCACACGCACTGACAAACATATACTCTCACACGCACTGACAAACACACTCTCACACGCACTGACAAACACACGCTCACGCACTGACAAACACACACGCTCACGCACTGACAAACACACTCTCACACGCACTGACAAACATGCACTGACAAACACACTCTCACACGCACTGACAAACATGCACTGACACACACTGATAAACACACTCTCACACGCACTGACAAACACACTCTCTCACACACGCACTGACAAACACACTCACACACGCACTGACAAACACACTCTCACACGCACATACCGACAAACACACTCTCACACACATTGACAAACATATACTCTCGCACGCACTGACAAACAAACACACTCTCACACGCACTGACAAACACTCTCACACGCGCTGACAAACACACTCTGACACGCGCTGACAAACACACACTCTCACACGCACTGACAAACACACTCACATGCATTGACAAACATATACTCTCACACGCACTGGCAAACATATACTCTCACACACACTAACAAACACACTCTCACATGCGCTGACAAACACACACTCACACGCGCTGACAAACACACTCTCACACGCGCTGACAAACACACACTCTCACACGCACTGACAAACACACTCTCATGCATTGACATATACTCTCACACGCACTGGCAAACATATACTCTCACACGCACTGGCAAACATATACTCTCACACGCACTAACAAACACACTCTCACACGCACTGACAAACACGCACTCTCACACGCACTGACAAACACGCACTCTCACACGCACTGACAAACACACTCTCACACGCGCTGACAAACACACTCTCACACGGGCTGACAAACACACTCTCACACGCGCTGACAAACACACTCTCACACGCATTGACAAACACACTCTCACACGCATTGACAAACATATACTCTCACACGCACTGGCAAACATATACTCTCACACGCACTGGCAAACACGCACTGACGAATATGCACTGACAAACACACACACTCTCACACGCACTGACAAACACACACTCACACGTGCTGACAAACACACTCTCACACATGCTGACAAACACACACTCTCACACGCACTGACACACACTCTCACACGCGCTGACAAACACACTCTCACACGTGCTGACAAACACACTCTCACACGCGCTGACAAACACACTCTCACACGGGCTGACAAACACACACTCACACGCGCTGACAAACACACTCTCACACGGGCTGACAAACACACACTCACACATGCTGACAAACACACACTCTCACACGCACTGACACACACACTCACACGCACTGCCAAACACACTCTCACACGTGCTGACAAACACACTCTCACACGCGCTGACAAACACACTCTCACACGGGCTGACAAACACACTCTCACACGCGCTGACAAACACACTCTCACACGCGCTGACAAACACACTCTCACACGCATTGACAAACATATACTCTCACACGCACTGGCAAACATATACTCACACACGCACTGACGAATATGCACTGACAAACACGCACTGACAAACAAACACACTCTCACACGCACTGACAAACACACTCTCACACATGCTGACAAACACACTCTCACACATGCTGACAAACACACACTCTCACACGCACTGACACACACTCTCACACGCGCTGACAAACACACACTCTCACACGCACTGACAAACACACTCACACGCATTGACAAACATATACTCTCACACGCACTGGAAAACATATACTCTCACACGCACTAACAAACACACACTCTCACATGCACTGACAAACACACACTCACACGCGCTGACAAACACACTCTCACACGCGCTGGTAAACATATACTCTCACACGCACTGGCAAACATATACTCTCACACGCACTAGCAAACACACACTCTCACACGCACTGACAAACACGCACTCTTACACGCACTGACAAACACTCTCACACGCACTGACAAACACACTCTCACACGCACTGACAAACACACTCTCACACGCACTGACAAACACACTCTCACACGCACTGACAAACAGACACTCTCACACGTGCTGACAAACACACTCTCACACGCGCTGACAAACACACTCTCACACGCGCTGACAAACACACTCACACGCATTGACAAACATATACTCTCACACTCACTGGCAAACATATACTCTCACACGCACTGACAAACACGCACTCTCACACGCGCTGACAAACAGACACTCTCACACGCGCTGACAAACACACTCTCACACGCACTGACAAACACACTCTCACACGCACTGACAAACATATACTCTCACACGCACTGGCAAACATATACTCTCACACGCACTAACAAACACGCACTCTCACATGCACTGACAAACACACTCTCACACGCACTGACAAACACACTCACACGCATTGACAAACATATTCTCTCACACGCACTGGCAAACATATACTCTCACGCACTAACAAACACGCACTCTCACATGCACTGACAAACACACTCACACGCGCTGACAAACACACTCTCACACGCACTGACAAACACACTCACACGCATTGACAAACATATACTCTCACACACACTGGCAAACACACACTCTCACACGCACTGACAAACACACACTCTCACACGTACTGACAAACATGCACTGACAAACACTCTCACACGCACTGACAAACACGCACTGACACGCACTGACAAACACGCACTGACACGCACTGACAAACACACTCTCACACGCACTGAGAAACACACTCTCTCACACACGCACTGACAAACACACTCTCACACGCACTGACAAACATATACTCTCACACGCACTGGCAAACATATACTCTCACACGCACTAACAAACACGCACTCTCACATGCACTGACAAACACACTCTCACACGCACTGACAAACACACTCACACGCATTGACAAACATATTCTCTCACACGCACTAACAAACACGCACTCTCACATGCACTGACAAACACACTCACACGCGCTGACAAACACACTCTCACACGCACTGACAAACACACTCTCACACGCACTGACAAACACACTCACACGCATTGACAAACATATACTCTCACACACACTGGCAAACACACACTCTCACACGCACTGACAAACACACACTCTCACACGTACTGACAAACATGCACTGACAAACACACTCACACGCACTGACAAACACGCACTGACACGCACTGACAAACACACTCTCACACGCACTGAGAAACACACTCTCTCACACACGCACTGACAAACACACTCTCACACGCACTGACAAACACACTCTCACACGCACTGACAAACACACTCTCACACACACGTACTGACAAACACACTCTCTCACACACGCACTGACAAACACTCTCTCACACACATTGACAAACATATACTCTCGCACGCACTGACAAACAAACACACTCTCACACGCGCTGACACACACACTCACACGCGCTGACAAACACACTCTCACACGCGCTGACAAACACACTCTCACACGCACTGACAAACACACTCTCACACGCACTGACAAACACACTCACATGCATTGACAAACACACTCACATGCATTGACAAACATATACTCTCACACGCACTGGCAAACATATACTCTCACACGTACTAACAAACACACACTCTCACACGTACTAACAAACACACTCTCACATGCACTGACAAACACGCACTCTCACATGCACTGACAAACACACTCTCACACGCGCTGACAAACACACTCTCACACGGGCTGACAAACACACTCTCACACGCATTGACAAACATATACTCTCACACACACTGGCAAACATATACTCTCACACGCACTGACAAACAAACACACTCTCACACGCACTGATACACACACTCACACGCGCTGACAAACACACTCTCACACGCGCTGACAAACACACACTCTCACACGCACTGACCAACATATACTCTCACACGCACTGGCAAACATATACTCTCACACGTACTAACAAACACACTCTCACACGTACTAACAAACACACTCTCACATGCACTGACAAACACGCACTCTCACATGCACTGACAAACACTCTCACATGCACTGACAAACACACACTCACACGCGCTGACAAACACACTCTCACACGCGCTGACAAACACACTCTCACACGCATTGACAAACATATACTCTCACACGCACTGGCAAACATATACTCTCACACGCACTGACGAATATGCACTCTCACACGCACTGACAAACACACACTCTCACACGCATTGACAAACATATACTCTCACACGCACTGGCAAACATATACTCTCACACGCACTAACAAACACGCACTCTCACATGCACTGACAAACACACTCACACGCGCTGACAAACACACTCTCACACGCACTGACAAACACACTCTCACACGCACTGACAAACACACTCACACGCATTGACAAACATATACTCTCACACACACTGGCAAACACACACTCTCACACGCACTGACAAACACACACTCTCACACGTACTGACAAACATGCACTGACAAACACTCTCACACGCACTGACACGCACTGACACGCACTGACAAACACACTCTCACACGCACTGAGAAACACACTCTCACACACGCACTGACAAACACTCTCACACGCACTGACAAACACACTCTCTCACACACGTACTGACAAACACACTCTCTCACACACGCACTGACAAACACTCTCTCACACACATTGACAAACATATACTCTCGCACGCACTGACAAACAAACACTCTCACACGCGCTGACACACACACTCTCACACGCGCTGACAAACACACTCTCACACGCGCTGACAAACACACTCTCACACGCACTGACAAACACACTCACATGCATTGACAAACACACTCACATGCATTGACAAACATATACTCTCACACGCACTGGCAAACATATACTCTCACACGTACTAACAAACACACTCTCACATGCACTGACAAACACGCACTCTCACATGCACTGACAAACACACTCTCACACGCGCTGACAAACACACTCTCACACGGGCTGACAAACACACTCTCACACGCATTGACAAACATATACTCTCACACACACTGGCAAACATATACTCTCACACGCACTGACAAACAAACACACTCTCACACGCACTGATACACACACTCACACGCGCTGACAAACACACTCTCACACACGCTGACAAACACATACTCTCACACGCACTGACCAACATATACTCTCACACGCACTGACCAACATATACTCTCACACGTACTAACAAACACACTCTCACACGTACTAACAAACACACTCTCACACGCACTGACAAACACGCACTCTCACATGCACTGACAAACACACACTCACACGCGCTGACAAACACACTCTCACACGCGCTGACAAACACACTCTCACACGCATTGACAAACATATACTCTCACACGCACTGGCAAACATATACTCTCACACGCACTGACGAATATGCACTGACAAACATGCACTGACAAACAAACACACTCTCACACGCACTGACAAACACACTCTCACACGCATTGACAAACATATACTCTCACACGCACTGGCAAACATATACTCTCACACGCACTAACAAACACACACTCTCACACGCACTGACAAACACACTCTCACACGCATTGACAAACATATACTCTCACACGCACTGGCAAACATATACTCTCACACGCACTAACAAACACGCACTCTCACACGCACTAACAAACACGCACTCTCACACGCACTAACAAACACGCACTCTCACACGCACTAACAAACACGCACTCTCACATGCACTGACAAACACACTCTCACACGCGCTGACAAACACACTCTCACACGCGCTGACAAACACACTCACACGCATTGACAAACATATACTCTCACATGCACTGGCAAACATATACTCTCACACGCACTGGCAAACATATACTCTCACACGCACTGACAAACACATTCTCACACGCACTCACAAACACACACGCTCACGCACTGACAAACACACACTCTCACACGTACTGACAAACATGCCCTGACAAACACACTCTCACACGCACTGACAAACATGCACTGACACTCACTGACAAACACACTCTCACACACGCACTGACAAACACTCTCACACGTACTGACAAACACACTCTCTCACACACGTACTGACAAACACACTCTCTCACACACGCACTGACAAACACACTCTCACACAAATTGACACACATACACTCTCGCACGCACTGACAAACAAACACACTCTCACACGCACTGACAAACACGCACTCTCACACGCACTGACAAATATACACATTGTATTTTGTTCAAAAAGCACACAATCTGCAGACAGTCAATGCAATCTATGTATCATTTTATAAATTCCTACTTTGGAAAAGAATCAATCTGGCTCATCATTAGGAAACAGACAGACTTAAACCTCACATCTTTGATGCATCGTCTGAGCTGAGATGTCCCATTTTTTATAAAACTTTAAGTTATCTCAAGAAAGTGACTGGAAAGAAGTTCTGGTATTTACATATTAATGAACTGAAACCTGCAACGCATTCTAAAAGTTGAGAGACTTAATGGCAATCTAAGTTTGTTCAATATATCATTTCATCTGAATGACACCGAGATCTTTTGCTACAAATTCTATGTCTATGATCCTGCTCTACAGTTACCTGATGATGGAGCAGCGCTCTGAAAGCTAGTACAGAGGAACCTCAATTATCCGAATATCGGATTATCTGAAGGAGATCTCGAGGTCCCGATAAAAACATTATATCCAACACTGATCGCGCCTTTTGTTTGCAATGACTAAAAATGAGCTTGGCTTAATGAAATGCTGTCGAGAACAGTCCTGGACATTGATGGGAGCCCAGGCACCATCTCCAATTGACTGACCACCTGCCCCTTCTCTCCCCAACTTTCCCTCCAGTTCTACAGGCGTATACCCTGAACATCCCTTCCTCAGATAATCTCTCCACCAATTCCCTCTACAGGGCAAGGGTGGGACTTGTGAAAAAGTTGCAATAAAAGGTGTGCGTGTGCGTGTGTGCGCGCGCGCGCTCACATGCTATTTGGAGACTCAATCCCAAAGGCAGCAAGCCTTACTGTTGCTGTCCAGTCTGGCTGATCCAGAGGGTCAGATGTGGGGGGGGGACACGGGAGGGCAGGGCGGACAGGTCGTGGTGATGCGGACGGGGAGTGTGGAATGTGGGTGTGGCGGATGGGGGTGGGAGCAGACGGGGCAAGATAGTTGGACGACTTTAGGAAGCAGGTGGGGGGATCGATTGTGGGCAGAGGTGGGGTCGGATGGGGGTGTGTGGACGAGGTTGGTGGGGTCGGAGGGGGGCAGGGTGGGGGTTTGGATGGGACTGGGGTCGGGGGAATGGGTCAGATGGGGCCAGGCTAGATCGGGCAAGAGGGGTGTTTTGGGGGGTTTGGACGGTGGGGGTGGGGGGGGTGTCCGCACGCGAGTGCTGCTGCCTCATCTCCAAAACGGGTCGCAAACTAAGCAAGTGCTTGTTGTGTGAATCTCACTGAACTAATGAGGTCGGGTCGGGTGGGGTGGGGGGGCTTCAGCAGTGCTGCAGGTCTCTTATACACAAGTGTGTCTCTGCTCAGAAACAAACCCTGAGACAGAGAGAGGGAGCAAGGTAGGCAGAGCGAGGAAAAAGGCAAATTCAGAAAACTCCGAGCCCCAGAGAAGACGCATGAATCAATTTTCCAAATAATCAATTATCTGAACAAAACAGTGCCCGCCCATCTTATTCAGATAATCGAGGCTCCTCCATTCTTCCAAATAAACCTGTTGGTCTGTAACCTGGTGTTGTGTGATTATTAACTTTGTCCACCCCAGTCCAACACCGGTACCTCTGCACCTTGATGTAAAAAAAATCTCTGAACTAACAACCAAACTTCTCTGACCACTTGGATTCATGGTAGCCTATAAACTGACAACTCACCAGAACAAAAGACCTTATACCCATCATGTGCACGACGAACATAATTTACAAGATTCCGTGCAATGGCTACACAAAACACTATATAGGAAAAACAAGCAGACAACAAGCAATGCATATCCACGAACACCAACTCGCCACCAAATGCCACGGTCAGCTGTCCCTAGTAGCCATACACACAGGTGACAAGGACCACAAATTCAACTGGGTAACACAACAATCATAGAACAAGCTAAACAGAGGTATAGACAGGGTGGATAGCAAGAAGCTTTTTCCCAAAGCGGGGGGACTCGATTACTAGTGGTCACGAGTTCAAGGTGAGAGAGGAGAAGTTTTAAGGAAATATGCGTGAGAAGTTCTTTATGCCGAGGATGGTGAGTGCCTGGAACATGTTACCAGCAAAGGTGGTAGAGGCAGGTACAATAGCGTCATTTAAGATGTATCTAGACAGAGGAATACAGATCTTTAGAAAATAGGCAACAGGTTCAGATAGAGTTTCTGGATCAGTGCAGGCTTGGAGGGCTGAAGGGCCTGTTCCTGTGCTGTAATTTTCTGTTCTTTGTTCTTTGAGTTGTCATAACATTTAAGGCAATGGGCCTAGCACGGCAAAGTGAGACAACTCTAAAAAGTAATGTACTTTTTGACAGTACAGACTTGATGGACCAAACTGACTCTTCTGTCCTCTATGAGTCTGATACTATATTTCAATGAAGTGAAGTTGCTGTAAGGGAAAAGAAAACGGAGTATAAATCAGTGATGTACGTGAATGTACACAGTATACTTAATAACACCAGGGAGTCATCGGCATGTATGGTGTTGTGATGATAACAGACAACAGCTCACGCAAGACAGGATGTTAAATATTCTTGGGAACGAAGTGTTCAGAAAAGATAGAAAAGGAAGGCGGATGAAAACCTTTAATTGAATCTGCCTCCACCATATTTCCACGCAGTGCATTCTATACTTGAAGTCCTCGCTGTATGACAAAGGTTATTCCCACATCACTCTTTCTTAGTTTCCACATCACTTTAAATCCATGTCCTCTCATTGTGCTTCTTTTCCAAGTGGAAACAGCTTTATGCTATCTACTCTGTCCTGTTGAGGGTTTTAAAACCTCAACTAAATCTCCTCTCAGCCCTCTTCTCTCCAGAGAGAACAACCTCAACTTCCTCAATCTACCCTCGTAGATGAAGTTTCTCATATTTGAAACCATTTAAATAAATTCTTTCTGTACTGAACCCAATGCATTGACATCTTTCCTATAATGTGCACCAACGACTGCACACTATACTCCAGCTGAGGTCTAACAAGCTACTTTGTACAAGTTCAAACGTCTATTTCATCTTTCTGCCCCTGTCATTAAAGCTACCTGCAATGCATGCCTTATTTACTGCTCTGCCCACTGGTCCTGCCGATGCAACTCAGTATACAATTCTTCCAAGTTTGGTATCATCTGCAAATTGGAAATTGTCTCCAGCACACCATGTTCTGCCTGTGCATCACTACATCCAGCAGACCTCCTGGACCATGTTGCAAAGCAGATTGCCAAATGTCCCTTTTCAACTTTGCCCAATGTCAGGAATGGTGCAGGGTAGCTTTGGATTTACGAAAATAAAAATAGCTGGAGAAAGCTAGGTCTAGTAGCAGCAGTGAACAGAAAGCAAAGTCAATGTTTCATGTCCAGTTACCCTCCTTCAGATCTCTAGACTGATACTGCTCCAGATTTGTTAATGATAGAACATAAAACATTATAGCACAGTACGGCCCTACGGCCCTCAATGTTACACCGACCTGTGCAATCAATTTGAAGGCGATCTATCCTACATTTTTCCATTTTCATCCATATATTTATCCAATGCCCATTTAAATGCCCTTAAAGTTGTCGAGTCTACTACTGTTGCGGGCAGGGCATTCCACGCCTCTACTACTCTCTGAGTAAAGAAACTACCTCTGACATCTGTCCTATATCTATCACACATCAATTTAAAGCTATGCCCCCTCGTGCTAGCCATCACCATCCGAGGAAAAAGGCTCTCATAATCCAACCTATCTAATCCTGTGCTTATCTTATATGTCTCTATTAAGTCATTTCTCAACCTTCTTCTTTCTGAAGGAAACAGCCTCAAGTCCCTCAGCCTTTCCTCATATGACCTTCCCTCCATACCAGGCAACATCCTTGTAAATCACCTCTGAACCCTCTCCAAAGCTTCCACATCCTTCCTATAATGCGGTGACCAGAACTGTATGCAATATTCCAAGTGCAGCCGCACCAGAGTTTTGTACAGCTGCAACATGACCCCATAGCTCCAAAAATCAATCCCTCTCCCAATAAAAGCTAACACACCGTGTGCCTTCTTAACAACCTTATCAACCTGAGTGGCAACTTTCAGGGGTCTATATACATGGAGACCAAGATCTCTCTGTTCATTTACACTGCCAAGAATCTTACCATTAGTCCAGTACTCTGCATTCCTGTTACTCCTTCCAAAGTGAATCTCCTCACATTTGTCCACATTAAACTCCATTTGCCACTTCTCAGCCGAGCTCTGCAGCTTATCCACATCCCTCTGTAACCTGCAATATCCTTTGGCACTGTCCACAACTCTACTGACCTTAGTGTCATCTGCAAATTTACTACACCATCCTTCTATGCCCTCATCCAGGTCATTTATGAAAATGACAACCAGCAGTGGAAGGATGAACATTTCCCATGAACGACCATCCTCTGTATTCTTTCAGCTAGCCAATTTCTGATCCAAACCACAAAATCACCCTCGATTTCATGCCTCCATATTATCTGCAATGGCCTACCATGGGGAACCTCATCAACTGCTTTACCCTCATCCACCTGTTTGGTCACCTTCTCAAAGAACTCAATAAGGTTTGTGAGGCACGACCTACCCTTTATAAAACCGTGTTGACTATCCCTAGTCAATGTATTCCTTATTACGATCTTTTAAAGTTTCGATCAATTACAGTAAAATTTACAATACCTCAGCATTGGCAGTATTGCTGGAACAGTGCAGTTAGATGGGTCTAGAACATAGAACAATACAGCACAGAACAGGCCCTTCGGCCCACGATGTTGTGCCGAACATTTATCCTAGATTAAGCACCTATCCATGTATCTATCCAATTTCCGCTTAAAAGTCACCAATGATTCTGACTCTGCCACCCCCACAGGCAGCGCATTCCATGCCCCCACCACTCTCTGGGTAAAGAACCTACCCCTGACATCCCCCCCTATACCTTCCACCCTTCACCTTAAATTTATGTCCCCTTGTATCACTCTAAAAATCACACAAGAAGGGTACAATAACAACAAGGTCAGGAGTTGAGGGTGATAAGACAAGGTGAGAAATCTCACTAGGTTTTGCAAACAGAAACACTCCAAAAATCTAGGCACAAGTCTACCTTGGCCAAAAAATATCAATGATAACGCATAAGGAGATGTCAACATGCAGCTATTCTAACTTCTGGAATAGATATTTTTCATATTTTTCAACCCTCACCAATACAGGTAGCCTGTTTAAAATGTTGAAAGTTGAAATAACTTCACAGCTTGACATTTGTACAAAAATCACCTGCCCATCACAAGTAGAAATATATAGCTACACTAAAAAACTGTGACTTTCACACTGGGGGTTGTTTCTACATTGAAAATGAGGTCTGTTTGACCTCAACACTAAGTTCAGATGACCCAGCTTAGTTTAGACTTCCCTCATTTGTGAGTCATCCCATGTTGCAAAAATGACATTCGGCAGAAAAAGCCTCAAGACTTCTGAATCTGGCTCTCATGTGTCATTTTGAGAGGTCCACGAAGTCTTCAAATCTGAAAGTCCAACCCCATGTATCCAAATCAAACCCTTATAAATGCCAAGGAGCTCAAAGAGTTTAAATAAGTGTTCTTTGTAAAATTGTAAAATTATTAATTGTCAATAGCAGTGGAACATACCTTGAATTTTGTCGAACCATAAACTTTTTTAACAGTATTGAAGATGTCCAGAGTCAAATCAAAGAATATCTGTATCTGGTTTCCTTCAATATTTCCAATTCTGAAGAGAGTATTCATGTCCACAGCTAGCAATCTCTTCTCATCTTTTACTGTTTAGGACAGAAATTTAAATGAATATAATTCAAGCAATTCATAAGAAAAACTTGAGAAACAAAGATGGGGTCCACATTTTGATCTGTGAGTTGGAAAGGAGTTAAGAGAATTATTAGCTTCTATCGGCTGCCTCAGGAAATAACGGATTCATAGGCATGATTTTCATCGACAGGACAGAATTTGTCAAATGCAGTCAGACAGCTAATCTCTGCTTCTGAATTTAAATCCCTTTGCAATTCTGGCCAGTATACCATGAACTATTCAAATTGTTTACTACACTTTCCTGTCCATTTTCATTGACTGGTGTACAAGAACAGCCAGAACCCTTTGTACATCAACATTACATAATATATCACTAAAGGCCATTCCGCTATCACTTGCGTTTCATTAACATGAATTTGTTGTAACTCATAATTCAATTTATGAATCGGGGACACTGTTGCTCAAGCTCGAATTTTTAAAACGTGTGTTGGCTGTCACGTGATTACATTGCCAAAACTTTAAGCACTGTTTATAAAGCATGATATTTCTATAATGCGGGGTTGCACAATAACGCAACCATCACATTATAGAAAAACAAACTGTATTCAAGTAATCTTTCTCTTTTTCATATTCCGTGTATAACTTCACATTTAGCCAAACTGTACTCCATCTGCCATTGGTTTGCCCAGTCACTCAATTTGACAAAACTACCTTGAAGCCTCCTTGCATTCTCCTTACAACTCACAACACCACCCATTTTGTGTTGTCAGCAAACTTGAAAATTTTGCATTCCAGATCACTTATCTATATCAGAATAGTTGGGGCCCAAGCATTCATCCTTGCAATACTCACTAGTCACCATCTGCCTACCAGAAAAAGACAAATTTATTCCCACACTCTATTTCCTATGTGTCAACCAATTTTCAATCCATGCTGTTAGAGGTGAATTTAGATTTTAAATTATAAGGGATAAATGATGCTTCCATGCTAAAAATAACTTTGAGGCTAGTATGAGCAGAATCTTTATGGGTATCTGTCCAAACAGGAGACAAACACTGACAAAAAAAGAGAAAGAAACATCCATGGCAAGACAAATTGTTTACTCCCTTGCTGGCTGAAGGAGACCATAACACATTAACCTATTACAGAGCAGAGACGGATGTTTATTGTGTATGAAAGCAGACTGGAGTGCAGATAATGAGATACTAACAGAATAAAGATAACTTTTCTGCATACTGCAGAGTTTTGTTTCAACTCGGTAATTGAGGTAGATCACTCCTTAGATCACTTGAACAATCTGTATCAGTTCATTATTTACTTTCTTTATTGACTTATGGGATGTGGAAATCACTGGTTGGACTAGCAATTATTGCTCATCTCTAGTTCCCCTTGAGAAGGTGCGGGTGAGCTGCCTTCTTGAACCACTGCAGTCCATGTGCTGTAGGCAGACCCACAGTGTCCCCAGGGATGGAATTCTAGTAGTTTATTCCAGTACCATTGAAGGAACACCGATATATTTCCAAGTCAGGATGGTGAGTTGCTTGGAGGGGAACTTGCAATTAGAGGTGTTTGCAAGTATTTGCTGCCCATGTCCTTCTAGATGGTATGAGCTGTGGATTTGGAAGGCACTGTCCCAGGACTTTTGGCAACTTTCTGCAAGGCAACTGAGCGTCAATGGTGGATGGAGTGAATATTAACAGATGTGGTGCCAATCAAGTGGGTTGCATTGTTCTTCATGGTGCAAAGCTTCTGGTATCAAGTGTTCGAAGTGTGAAGACAACAATGTCATTTTATTTCCCCCAATCTCAAGTGCTTTAATTTTGCCCAATAACACTTATGAGGTATCTTACAACAGCCTTCAGAAAATCCAGATATACCATGTACACTGGTTCACGCTTAAATATTTTGTTAGTTACATCCTTAAAAAACACCAGTAGATAGGTCAAGCATGATTCAAAATTCACAAACCTACATTGGAGATGTCCAAATCAGTTTATGGTTTCCAAATGTCCTTCATAATAGATTCTAGCATTTCTCCCCAGTACTGAGATTAGGCTAACTCATCTGTAATTCTTTGCTTTTATTCTCTCCCTGGTTACATTTCTCATTCCCCTAGATCCTCTCACACTCCAGATCATCCTCCTCACAATGTCATTGCATGTTTGATTTGTTCAATCTATATGTAGATTAATGCCTCCCATGATTACAGTTGCATCCTTATTACATGCCTCTCTGATTTCTTGTCTAATGCCTTCGCTTACACAACTATTTGGGGGCACAAACGGGAGTGAATGGCCTAATGGTATTATTGCTGGACTGTTAATTCAGAGACCCTGTTTATGTTATAGGAACACAGGTTTGAAAATGCTGCTGAGTCCTGCCACAGCAGATGGCAGAATTTGAATTCAATAAAAATCAGGAATTTGAGAGTCTAATGGTGACCATGAATCCATTGTCAATTGTAAAAACCCATGTGTTTCACTGATGTCCTTTAGGGAGGGAAACTAATATCCTTACCTGGTCTGCCTTACGTGTGACTCCAGACTCACAGCAATGCAGTTGACTCTTAACTACCCTCTGGGATGGGCAATAAATGCTAATCTGTGATGCTTTCATCCCATAAATAAATAAAAAATAATTGACAGTCCCATGTTGTCTCCTATCACCACTCATATAGATACAACATCATAACAAGGGCAGCATGGTGGCCCAGGGGTTAGCACTGATGGGTCAAAGGACTAGGGAGCTGGGTTCAATTCTAACCTTGGGTGACTGTGTAGGGTTTGCACGTTCTCCCCATATCTCCATGGGTTTCCGCTAAGTACTCTGGTTTTCTCTCACAGTCCAAGGATGTGCAAGTTAGATGTATGTTATGTGCATGTTAAATTGCCCATAGTGTTCAGGATGTGTAGGTTAGCCACATTAGCCTTGAGAAGTACAGGGTTACAGAGATAGGGTAGGAGAATGGTCTGGGTGGGTTGCTCTTCAGAGGGTTGATGTGGACTTGTTGAGCTGAATAGTCTGTTTCCACACCATGGAAACTCTATGATAATTTTCTGAGGCAAAATTCCAAAGAACCATAACTTTGATTCTTACTCGATAATTAACAAAACTACTCTTTTTTTACCTTTTTGCCCATACCCCAAATAAAAAAATAAACCTGAATATTCAGGTCAAATCCTTAGTGACCCTGCAGCCACATCTCTGTGATCTCAACTATATCATAATCAAATTACCTACCTGTGCTGCTAATTCATCTACCTGATCAGAAATGCTCTGAACATTAAGACACAAAGCCTTCAGACTTGTCATTTGAACCTTACTCATCACAGATTTGAGTTTTAAAGCATGAAAGAAGGTCCTTTAGGCAATCATGTCCATGCCAATCATCAAACATACATCAATTCTAACCCTGTTTCTCAGCCATTGGCCCGCAGCCTTGTAAGCTTTCCAGTGCTCATCTGAATACTTCTTAAATGTCTTCAGGGCCCCGACTTCTACTCCTCCTGTCAAGCATTGAGTTCCAGATACCCATAAACTCTGGATAAAAAAGTATTTCCTCAAATCCATATCTGCCACTTGCTCCTTCTCTTAAAGCTGTACTCCATAGCTATTGACTCCACTATTAAGGGGAAATGTTTCATCCTATCTACCTTGTCTGTGCCCCCCAGAACTTGGTACACCACAATCAGATCCTCCCTCAGCCTTCTCTTTAAGGAAAACAACCCCAGCCAATTTAGTCTTTCTTCATAACCTTTTTTTATTTTAATTCACTAGTAGGACATCAGCGTCACTGACTGGCCAGGATTTATAGCCTTTCCCTGGTTCCCTCGAACTGAGCGGCTCTGGAATCATATGTAGGCCAGAACAGGTCTGGATGGAAGATTTCTTTCCCTGAAGAGCATTAGTGAAGCAGATTTTGTTTTATATGGCAATTGGCAATCATTTTATGGTCATCAGTAGATTCCTTATTTCCAGATTTTTTGTTATATTCAAATTCCACCATCTGTTGTGACAGGATGTGAACCTAGGTTCCCAGAGTATTAGCTGAGTTTCTAGATTAATAATGCATCAATTGTTAGGTCACTAGGACATCACTTCCCTTAACATCCTGGTAAATCTTTTTGGCACCCTCTCCAGTGCAATTACATCTCTCCCTGGTGTGTGACCAAAACAGCACATGGCATTCTAGCTGTGGCCTAACTAAAATTATACACAGTTACATCACAATTTCCTTGCTCTTGCATTCAATGCCTTCACTAATGAAGGCAAACAGCCGAAATGCCTTCTTAACCATCTTATTTTCCTGTCCTGTTGTCTTCAAAGATCTATGAACACACATACCATGTTGCCTCTGATCCTATGTACTTCATAGAGTTCAATATGTTTGCTTTGTTAGTCAAAGATTCACACAGCACAGCACAGAAACAGGCTCTTCAGATCACTATGTCTGTGACAATCAGCAAACACCAAATTTCGCTGAATCCAGAGGCAGATCTCCTGTAATGATGTCAGTGTTCAAAATGTGAAGCATAGCAAGTTTAATTGGGGGAGGGGCAAGTGAGCAAGAGAGAACAATCTGATTTGGCTTGTATTGCACACATTTCATCACTTTCTTCCTACTTTATTGCTTGTAATTGGTAACAATCACAACATCAAGATAATTCAACCCTGTGGAATGCTGCTCCTGCAATATGTGATGATCACATATAGAATCACAGAACCCCTACAGTGTGGAAACAGGCCATTTGGCACAAGTCCACACCGACACTCCAAAGAGTATGCCACCCAGACCCATTCCCTACCTCTATTAATTTACATTTCCTCTGACTAATGCACCTTGCCTACACATCCCTGAACACAATGAGCAATCTAGCATGGCCAATACACTTAGCCTGCATATCTTTGGTCTGTGGGAAGAGATTGGAGCACCCGAAGGAAACCAACACAAAGGAAGAATGTGCAAACTCCATACCGACAATCACTCAACATTGGAATCAAACCCAGATCCTGGCGCTGTGAGGCAGCAGTGCAAACCACTGAGCCACTGTGGCACCCTACAGTACGTGTTATCACCTGCAGCTCCTGACTGACTGCGTGGAGCACCTTGAGCTCCAGCTGAACTCATCCATGAGGCTGAGAACGTCATGGAGAGCATGTTTAGCATAGTGCTTACACCACAACCAATGACTACATAAACAGAAAAGCAATCGATGACCAGCAGGAAGACCAGCAAGTAGTGCAGGAGGTAGTGCAGAAGCCCACTGTGGCCACCCCAATCACAAACAGATATATCATGTTGGGACACTGTTGGGGCAATAACATCTTTGGGGAAAGCATCAACAGCCAAGTCTGTGCACCACGGTTCTACTACATAGCAGGGAAGGAAAAAGACAGGGAGACACACTTCAGTGAATGGGAACTTGTTTGTAAGGGGAACTCTCAGGTGGTGCTGTGGCCATAAACAGACTCTCAATTGGTATGTTGCCTCCCTGGTGCCAGATTCAGGGATGTTTCAGAGTGGTTGCAGGGCTTTCTGAAGGTAGTGAGGGGGTGAACAGCCAGCAGTCATGGTACATGGTAGTACCAACAACGTGGGCAAAAAAAAATGAGATGTTGTAACAGGAATTGAGACAGCTAGGTAGTAGATGAGAAGATCTGAAAATGTGCTGCTGGAAAAGCGCAGCAGGTCAGACAGCATCCAAGGAACAGGAGAATCGACGTTTCGGGTACAAGCCCTTCTTCAGGAATCCTGAAGAAGGGCTTATGCCCGAAACGTCGATTCTCCTGTTCCTTGGATGCTGCCTGACCTGCTGCGCTTTTCCAGCAACACATTTTCAGTTCTGATCTCCAGCATCTGCAGTCCTCACTTTCTCCTAGTAGATGAAAAGATGACTATTAAGGTCATAATATCCTGATTACTTACATTAGCATGTACTCCTGAGTATAGGAACAGGAAGATATCTCAGATGAGTGTTTGGCTAAAGAGATGGTGCAGGGCTTTTGATTTCTGGACCATTCAGAACTTCTGGAATAGACAGACTTGTTTGCACCTGAACTGAAATGGCCCAATATTCCTGCTGGAAGGTTTGCTTATATTGTTGGGGATTTGGCGGGAGATGGGGCAAGATCCAATCAGACATAGATATAATGGTAGGAGACCCCAATAGGCAGATACGACATGGGCATGATAATGCGAATGGGAGGCCTTTAAAGCTAATTCATATCTACTTGATTGCAAGGAGCTTGACTGGTAAGGCGGATGAGCTTAAAGTGAAGATCAGTACATGGGAATATTACTGTAATCACTGAGACAGTGGTTGAAACAAGGGGAGGACAGAAGTTTCAGGTGTGATGGGGAGGATTGTAATAGAGGTGGAAGCATTGCATTATTGTTAAAGGAAACCATCATTGCAGTAAGGAAAGATGAGAGAGGATGTTCTAGAAAACCATCCAGGTAGAGCTCACAAACAAAAGCAAGGGCAAATACTTTGTTGACATTATACCACAGACCTTCCAATAGTCAGGAGAAGGTATGGAAGCAGATGTATAAGCAAATCACAGGAAGAGGTAATAGTTTCAGACGACTTCAAATTTGCTAACATTAACTGGGATTACCTTAGTATGAAAGGATTAGACGACAGAATTTTAAGAAATGCATCTCATAGATACTCCTATGAGATATGGGGCAGTGCACACCTAATAACAGGAAATAAAACCAGCGAAGTGGTTTAAGTGTCAGTGCAGTATGTTTTGTTGACAGTGACCATAACTCTAAGTTCCAAAGTCATTATGGAAAGGGATAAGGACAGTGCAGAAAGTAAGTGTTTAAATTGGGTGAAGTCCAATTTCAGTATCAGTACACAGGATCTGGCAAATATACACTGGGAGCCGTTACTTGTGGATCAGCCTACGTTTGGAAACTGGGAGTCTTTTAATAGGAACATAGTGAGAATTCAGGACCAGCAAGTTCCTCAAAGAATGTAGGAGAAGTACACCAAATCCAGGAAATGCTGGATGTCAAAAATACGCAGGCTTTGAAAAAGTAAATGAAGGAAATATATGTTAGGCACGGTGCATGAAAAACAGGGCTGCTCTTCAGGAATACAGGGAGTGTTGGAAAGGTGTTGCCTGGGATGGAATATCTCAGTTATAAGGAGAGACTGGATAGATTAGGTTAGATTAGATTACTTACAGTGTGGAAATTACAGTGTGGAAACAGGCCCTTCGGCCCAACAAGTCCACACCAACCCGCCGAAGCGCAACCCACCCATACCCCTTACCTACCTTGCCTTATGGGCAATTTAGCATGGCCAATTCACCTGACCTGCACATCTTTGTGACTGTGGGAGGAAACCGGAGCACCCGGAGGAAACCCACGCAGACACAGGGAGAATATGCATACTCCACACAGTCAGTCGCCTGAGTCGGGAATTGAACCCGGGTCTCTGGCGCTGTGAGGCAGCAGTGCTAACCACTGTGCCACCGTGCCGCCCACATAGGTAAGGTTTGTTCTCCTTGGAACAGAGGAGGCTGAGGTGAGGGATCTAATTGAGGTGCACAAAGTTGTTGAGAGGCCTAATGACAAGCTAGATCCAAAAAAGAGGTAGACAAAAGATGAGAACTATAGACCACTTAACTTAAATTCTGTAGTAGGGAAAGTGCTTGAATCTATTACCAGGAAGAAATAGCAAGCATCTAGTTAGAAATTGTCCCGTTGGGCAGACACAGCGTGGGTTCATGAAGGGCACGTCATGCTTAACTAATCTACTAGAATTCAATGAAGACATTACGAGTACAGTGGACAACAGGGAGCAAGTAGATGTAGTGTATTTAGAATTCCAAAAAGCATTTGACAAGGTGCCATACAAAAGGCTGTGATATAAGATAAGGATCCACGGCATTACAGGCAAAGTATTAGCATGGATAGAGGATCGGAACTAACAGGAAGCAAAGAATGGGGATAATTTATGTAGATAATTTGGGGATCACGTGCAGTCTGTCACCGTTTGCAGATGACACAAAGATGAGTGGTAGAGCAAAGTGTGGAGAGGACTGTGAAACTTTGCAAAAGGACATGGACAGTTTCAGTGAGTGGACAAAGGTCTGGCAGATGGAGTACAATATTGGTAGGAATAACAGTAAAAAAAGGGCTACCACTTGAATGATATACAATTGCAGCATGCTGTTGTGCAGAGGGAGCTGGGTGTCCTTACGCATGAATCACAGAAGGTTAGTCTGCAGGTGCAACAGGTAATGGAATTTTGTCCTTCATTGATTGAGTTCAAAAGAGGGGAAGTTATGTTGCAGCTGCATTAGATGCTGGTGAGGCCAGATTTGGAGTACTGCGATCAGAATAGACAAAGAACAACAAAAATCACACACAGGAGCAGGCCCTTCAGCCCTCCTAGCTGTGCCAATCCAGATCCTCTAACTAAATCTGTCACCTATTTTCTAAGGACCTGTATCCATTTGCTCGCTGCCTATTTCTGTATTGGTCTAGACACATCTTAAATGACACTATCGTGCCCGCCTCTAACACCTCCACTGGCAATGCGTTCCAGACACCCACCAACATCTGGTGAGCCTCCTGTACACTTTCTCCAAAGCATCCACATCCTTTTGGTAATATGGTGACCAGAACTGTACGCAGTATTCCAAATGTGGCCGAACCAGTCTTATACAACTTTAACATGGCCTGCAACTCTTGTACTCAATACCCTGTCCGATGAAAGAAAGCATGCCGTATGCCTTTTTGACCACTCTATCGACCTTCATTGCCATCTTCAGGGTATAATGGACCTGAACACCCAGATCTCTCTGTATGTCAAATTTCCCTGGGGCTTTTCCGTCTACCATTTGGCTCGCTGTAGAATTGGATCTTTCAAACATGCATCACCTCACATTTGCCCAGATCGAATTCCATTTACCACTTTTCTGCCCAACTCTCCAAGCTATCTACATTCAGCTGCATTCTCTGACAGTCCCTTCACTATCTGCTACTCCACCAATCTTAGTGTCATCTGCAAACTTGCTTTTCAGACCACCCTATACCTTCCTCCAGATCTTTCATGTATAGCACAAACAACAGTGGTGCCAACACGGATCCCTGTGGAACATCGCTGGTCACAGTTCTCCATTTTGAGAAACTCCCTTCCACTATTGCTCTCTGTGTCCCGTTGCCCAGCCAGTTCTCTATCCATCTAACTAGTACACCCTGGACCCCATATGGCTTTCTCCATCACCCTATCATGGGGAACTTTATCAAATGCCTTACTGAAGACCATGTATGTGATATCTGCAGCCCTTCCCTTAAACAATCAACTTTATTACTTCCTTAAAGAATTCTATAAAGTTGGTAAGACATGACCTTCCCTGTAAAAAACCAAGTTGCCTATCACTGATAAGCCCATTTTCTTCCAAATGTAAATAGATCCTATTCCTCAGTATCTTCTCCAGCAGTTTCCCTACCACTGACATCAGTCTCACTGGTCTACAATTACCTAGATTATCCTTGCTACCCTTCTTAAATGAGGGAACATTAGCAATTTTCCAGTCCTCCAGGACCTCACCCATGTTCAAGGGTGCTGCAAAGATATCTATTAAGGCCTCAACTATTTCCCCATTCACATCCCTCAGTAACCTGTGATAGATCCCATTTGGAATCTTCCCCGCCCCCCACCACCCGAGGACTTGTCCACCTTAATGACTTTTAGAATACCCAACACTTCCTCCCTCCTTGACCTAGAGTAATCATACATGTAGCCCTAACCTCAAATTCCATCACGTCCCTCTCCTCGATGAATACCAATGCAATGTACTTATTAAGAATTTCACACATTTTCTCTGATACCACACACAACTTCCCTCTTTTGTCTTTGAGTGGGACAACCCTTTCTTTTGTTGCCCTCTTGCTCCTTACATACAAGTAAAAGATTTGGGATTTTCCTTAACCTAAAGATGTTTCATTACCTCTTTTAACCTTCTTAATTCCTCATTTCAGATTGGCCCTACTTTCCTGATATTGTTCCAAAGCTTCATCTGTTTTCAGTTGCCTAGACCTTCTATATGCTTCCTTTTTTTCTCTTAGCTATTCTTACAATTTCCCATGTCATCCGCAGTTCCCTAATCTTGCCATTTCTTTCCCTCATTTTCACAGGGACATATCTGTCCTGCACTCTAATCAACCTCTCTTTAAAAGCTTCCCACATATCAAACATGGGTTTACCTTCAAAGAGCTGCTGCCAATCCACATTCCCCAGCTCCTGCCGAATTTTGCTATAGTTTGCCTTGCCCCAATTTAGCACTCTTCCTTTCGGACCACTCTCATCTTTGTTCTGTATATTTTAAAACTTACAGAACTGTGATCACTATTCCCAAAGTAATCCCCTACTGAAATGCCAACCACCTGTCCGAGCTCATTCCCCAACCCCAGGTTCAGTATGGCCCCTTCCTGAGTTGGACTATTTACATACTGCTCTATAAAACCCTCCTGGATGCTCCTTACAGTTTTGGTCTCCTTTCTTGAGAAAGGATGTACTAGCACTAGAATGGGTGCAGAGGAGGTTCATCAGGTTGATTTCAAAGTTGAGGTGGTTGGCTTCTGAGAAGAGACTGAGTAGACTGGGATTATATTCATTGGAACTTAGGAGAATGAGGGGGGAATCTTATAGCAGCATATAAAATTATGAAGGGAATTAATAGGATAGAATTACAGAGATTGCTTCCACTCAAGGGTGAAAGTAGGACAAGAGGTCATAGGTTCAAAATTAAGAAGAGAAGATTTAGAACTGAATTGAGAAGGAACTTCATCACCCAAAGGGTTGTGAACCAATGGAATTCTCAGTGAGGTAATTGAGGCTTCCTCAGTAAATGTTTTGAAAGCTAAGATAGATAATTTTTTGAACAATAAAGGAATTAAGCGTTGTGGTATGAGGGCACTTAAGTGAAGCTGAGCTCACAATAAGATCAGCCACGATCTCATTGAAGGCAGAACAGGCTTGAAGGGCCAGATGGCCTAATCCAGCTACTTGTCCTCATGTTCCTATGTTCTAATAAGAATCATTCCCCATGGCAGTAATGTCTAGTGCCAAAGGGCACAATTTAAGATGACAACGAAGTGTTTCAAGAAGATCTGAGGAAAGCATTTTGTTCTAAGGATAGTAGAAATATGGAACACACTGCCTGAAAGGGTGATGGATTCAGATATTCTCACAACATTTGGAAGCATCTGGATGAGCACTTAACTACCAGAACACAATAGGCTATCGGCCAGTGCAGGTAAATGAGATTTGTACATTTTGGTGATTCTTCGACAGCAAAGGTCTGTTTCTCTGCCAACGACTTGCCCTGTATTTTCTAAAATGCAGTCACTGCTTAAGTGCGTTATTTCTGCAGAGAAATATACCCAAATCATATCAAAATTGTGCCCTTAAGTTCGTTACAGCAGTGACTGCATTTCAGAAAATACAAGGCACGTCCACAATCAGTTAAGCTAAATTTTAAGACATATCACAGTCCAGTTAACCTCCAAAATAATATAGATGGCAAAGCAGGAATATGACTTGGAACGCATGCAATAGATGCATAATCAATATTTGATCATCTTTACCTTCAACACTGTAACTTTCTACATCCTCTTCAGGTAAACAGACAGTTTCCCACATTGGTTCCTAGAATTAAAAGAAGAAATTTGCCTCGGGTTTTGAAACAATCCATAATGTTTAACCACAAACCTTCTTCCAAAACAACTAGAATATTCCACCGAATACTAGCTTTGAAAATCCTGCAAACTATTTACAATCTATCCCTGCTTACCTCAAATCTGCTTGATTATTTCAAACTTTGCAAAAGCTACTCCTACCTAAGATGTTAGCCATCTTTGTTTCTCAATGTCAAAATATTTAAACTGCTAAGTATTAAATTCCATCAGTGATTACCACTGTCATTCTTGGGGTGTAAGTATCATGCAGCATTAGCAGTTATTTCAATCAGTCTTGTTTCACAATTAAAGCAGTTTGGTGTATTTTTCTGGCATTTCCTTAAAATATAAGAAGAGGAATTGCATAAATTCACATTCCAACTTAATAAAAAACAAAAAGCTGTGGATGCTGGGCATCTGAGAAATGAGAACAGAAAACATAACCCCACACCCAAATCCAGAGTCAACATTTCATTAGCATAGGAAAGAGACGGGTTAAGAATTTGCACACAGTGTGAGATGGCAAATGCACTATTAGGCTTATTGCTGATTCAGGATCTCTAGGATTTTAATGACAATGGGAAGGTTTCAAAAGACTTCTAAATCACAGCAGCACGATGGAGTTGAAAACAGAATGAGATGCCATTCTCTAAAGTCAAAAAAGTTCTGGAAATTAACAAATAAGGAGGACTTTATTGCTCCATGGACCCTTCCATTTTGTTGAGCATGAACTCACAGTGCTTCAGAGAATATAGTCTCATGGCTGCTGTCTCTATTACAAGCACTCAGTCCAAACTGTGTGCAAAAATACTCTTCCTCAATGACCAGTGCAGCACACTGCTACAGTCCCATCTATAAAATAAACCATCCAAAGGGTCTTCAGCATCACATTTCCTGATGTCATACGTGAGCTCAACGAGGTATACACTTCTGCACTGCATTGGGTTCATGATTTTAATATGAAACTACCACCTCAGTCATCTTTTTCTCCTCCTGACGTCTGAGCAGTCTTTTTTGGTTCCTGGGGTTAGACACATGTCTGGAGTTTGTTAGACACTAAAGGTCACGAGAAGTAGGAATGGAGATCCTCACAGGACCACCCAGCTAATCTGTCCCTCTTCCCCAGGGAATAAAGATGATTTGTTTGACTCCAACACTACAGGAACCAGAACTATACTAAGCTCATATTAATTTTGTCCACCTTGAATGGAACAATTGCCATCATTAATATCCTCTTACAAGTGAGTTTTGATAACCTCCTTAATACTCCCATTCCCAGATTTCCCATTCTCAGGAGGTTCTTTTTCTGTCAGATCTTTTTGTGCTGATATCTACTACACAAACAAGTAGGAGAGAAAGGTAATATGGGACACTCCTGCAGGCATAAAGCTCTTTCACATGGTTGGAGATAGCTTTCTTATTTAGAAGCCATAACCTAAAACTATTTATTCTAAGTCAATGATCTAGATATGCAGTTCTCCAAGGTTAAGAACAATTATGTGTCCTATATTCCACAGCTGTTCTACATCTTGCAGACTATGATCCAAGCCAAGGTGTCTGGGGGCATGGGGACAATTAATTCCTATGCCCTCCCTTATAGCATCTGAACCAACAGACCTTTTGTGGGATGGGTCATGGACAGCCAGAAGTCTCCAGCTGTACTTCCCTTCTTGGTCTGCACCAGTAGAGCCTGGTTATGGTCACTGAATTATGGAGCTGATGGGTCATGCCATTCTTGGCTACTGTGGCATTTTGACATCAGAATAAATAGATATGTGGTTTATTATGTGTGTTTTCAGTGGACATGTCACTTTTACTTTGAAGCTCTTAAAGAGAGGCTAGAGACTTGTGGTCCTGTTATGGTTCATTGCTTCTCAGCCTTATAGGAGGCTTCACTGTGTCTACAAGAATAGAACCTGGGTTGATGTTGTGCAACAATGATTTGGGGGCCAGTTCACTCAAATCAGGTTAGCATTTGATTCATGCCAAACTTATACCATTAAAAGGTAGAGTTAGGGTTAAATGTGGATTAAGTTAAAACTAAGGCAAAGTGAAGTTAAATGAAGTGAGTTAAAGTTGAAGTCAAGTCAGATGAAGTGAGAAGTAAATGTTGCATTGGTACTTCAAGTTAAATAAAGAAAGGCTTGTTTAATTAAGTGTTGAGCCAGCCAGTTCCGTGCCTTTTGTCTGTCACACAAGGGAATATCAAAGAAAAGGTTTCAATAATTCTTTTCAGGCAACCCCAGAGTGTCATATTTGAAATCTTTGGGCACCATCTATGATTCTACTGAAGATTGTAGCAACCCTATCCTTTAACACGAATCCCACTTCCTTTATCAACCTGGGATGCAAGGCATACGAACCAGGCATCTTATATATTCTAGGCATTGCTATCTCATACAACACCATTACTGCTTCTATTATTTTATTCTCTTGGTAAAAGATAATACATAATACCCATCAAGTATTATAGCCTCACCTGTATAGTTAAGCATATATCATCTGTTTAGTCTGGCAGAAGGAGCCCATTCGACCTATCATTGTCTATACCGGTTCCTCAAAGAGCCACCTAACTAGTCCCATTCTCACATTTTATATCTCCATAGCTCTCTAAATTCATCATTTTCAAATATATATCCCGGTCTCTTCTGAAATCTCCTATGGAATCTGTTGTTTCGTATGGAACATCTGCCTCCATTTTTGCAGCAGCAGCAGGATGGCGAGAGCGAGGGCCAGGGGCCGCCAGGAGAGTAAATTCCTCCTTTAAAAAGTTACCTCGTGGGATCAGCTGCCTTCATATTTGGAGCAGCAGTGGGAGCGGTGAGAGCGAGGACCAGGGGCTGCCGGGGAGATAAATTAATCCTTTAATTATTTATCTCATAAATAGATGGAGCGCCTACTGAGCAGAAGCAGACATGGGACTGTTGAGTAAGTGAGGTAATATATTTACCCGAAACACTACTTAGGTAATTCCTCCTCCTCTAACCCAATAAAACAGTTTCTAGGCACCAATTCAGTAAAGTTACTAGTTTTGTTCAATAGCCTCTCTGGGAATTCAGAACAGTGGGAATGGATGTTAATGCATTTGCATGCTCCTTCTGTAGGATGTGGGAGGTAAGGGTTACCACTAGTGTCTCCATAGACTTCATCTGTGGAAAGTGCACCCAACTCCAGTTCCTCAGAAACCACGTTAGGGAATTGGAACTGGTGATGGAGTTGGATAAACCTTTGATCATTTGGGAGGCAGAGGGGGTACTAGAGAGGGGTTACAGGGAGATAGTCTCAACTCAAGCACAGGAAAAAGATAGATGGATTACAGTTAGGGGATGGAAAGGGAACAGACAGACAGTGCAGTGATTCCCTGTGGCTTGTCCCCTCAGTAATAAGCATACCATTTTAGATACTGTTGGAGAGGATGACCAGGAGAAAGCCATAGTGGCCAGGTCTCTGGCGCTGAAGGGAAGGGGAGAGAATAGAAAAGTGCTAGTGGCAGGAGACTCAATAGTTAGAGGAATGGACAGGAGATTCTGTGGTCGCAAACGGGACTCCTGGAAGGTATGTTGCCTCCCTGGTGCCAAGGTCCGGGATGTCTCTGATTGAGTCTACAAAATTCTGAGGGGGAGGGTGAGCAGCCAGAAGCCATGGTGCACGTTGGCACCAATGACATAGCCAGTAAAAGGGAGGAGGATCCAAAAAGTGATTTCAGGAAGTTAGTTTGGAAGCTAATAAGCAGGATGAGCAGAGTAGTAATCTGAGGGTTAATATTGTCAATATTGTCTGTCCCATCCCTCTCCATGGCTATGGTAAAAGTGAGGTAGTTGTACTCTCCCACAGAGATCTGACACCTGGCCTGCCTCATTGCCTAGCACCAAATCCAATATGGCCTTCCCCAATCAGTCTGTCAATGTATTGTGTCAGGAATCCTTCCTGGGCACACCTGACAAAATCGGCTCCATCCAGACCATCTGCACTAAGGAGGTTCCAATCAAAATCGGGGAAATTGAAGTCACCCATAACAACAACTGTTACATCTGCAACTTTCCAAGATCTGTTGTCCAATCTGTTCTTCCATCTCCCTGCTGCTATTGGGGTGTCTATAGTGCAATGTGCTTGTGAGGTGAAAAACAGGAAGCAAGTGCATGTGGCTACAGGGCTGGTGCAGGAGGGAGGGGTTCAGATACATAGATCATTTGGGTACCTTCTGGGGAAGGTGGCACCTGTACATGAAGGATGGGTTGCACTTAAACTGGAGGGGCACTAATGTGTTGGGCAGAAAATTTACCAGAGCACTTCAGGAGGGTTTAAGCTAGTTTGGCAGGGGGGTGGGAACCAGAGCTAAGATCGGAGGAGAGGGTAGTTGTTGATCAGGCAGAAATAGAATGCAGAGAGTCTTTCACGAAGAATACATAGTTGAAAGGACAAAGGGATGTGTTACAGTGTGCCTGTTTCAACACATAGTATGTCAGGAATAAGTGTGATGAATTTAGAGCATGGATCAGTACCTGGAAGTACGATGTTGTGGCCAGAACGGAGACATGGATTTCACAGGGGCAGGGACGGTTGCTGGATGTTCCAGGGTTTCGATCTTCTAAAAAGAACAGGTAAAAGAGGAGGGGGGAGTAGTATTGTTAATTAGAGAGTGCATCACAGCTGCAGAAAAGGAGATTGTTGACAAGGGTTTGTCCACTGAGTCAATATGGGTAGAAGTCAGTAGCAGGAAAGGAGCTGCCATTTTATTAGGTGTATAGACACCCCAATAGCAGCAGAAAGATAGAAGAACAGATTGGACAACAGATCTCGGAAAGCTGCAGATGTAACCGAGTTGGTCTGGATGGAGCCTATTTTGTCAGGTGTGTCCAGGAAGGAACCCTGACACAATACGGACGTAGGCGACTGGGGGGAGGCCATATTGGATTTGGTGCTAAGCAATGAGGCAGGCCAGGTATCAGATCTCTCAGTGGGAGATCACTTCAGTGACAGAGACCATAACTGCCTTACCTTTACCATAGCCATGGAGAAGGATAGGAACAGACAGTATGGGAAGGTATTTAATCGGGATGAGGAAATTATAGTGTTATTAGACAGGAGCTTGGAGTATAAATTGGGAACAATTGTTCCACGGGAAATGCACAACAGAAATGTGGAGGTTGTTTAAGGAGCACTTGTTGTGAGTCTTGGATAACCTTGTCCCACTGAGACAGGCAAGGAATAGGAAGGTGAAGGAGCTTTGGATGACAAGGGAAGAGGAATTTCTCATCAAGAGGAAGAAGTAAGCTTGCTTATGGTTAAGGAAATAAGGATCTGGAACGGCTTTAGAGGATTATAGGGTAGCTAGGACAGAACTCAAAAATGGACTTAGGGGAACTGGGAGGGTGCACAAAAGAAGTCTTTGTGGGAAGGAATAGGGAAAACGCAAAGGCATTCTCCACTTCCACACTTTGGGATGGCACGGTGGGTCAGTGGTTAGCACTGCTGCCTCACAAAGTCAGGGACCTGGGTTCGATTCCAGCCTCGGGTGACGAACTGTGTGCAGTTTGCATATTCCGCCAGGTGCTCTGGGTTCCTCCCACAATCCAAAGATGTGGGAGGATTAGGTGGATTGGCCATGCTAAATTTCCATAGTGTTCAGGGCTGTGTGGGTTAGATGCATTGTTCAGGGATAAATATAGGGGAAAGAGTCTGGGTGGGTTACTCTTTGGAAGGTTGGTGTGGACTTGTTGGGCTGAAAGGCCTGTTTCCACACTGTAGAGATTGTATGAATAAGAGATTGATCAGAGAGAGGGTAGGGCCGATCAGAGATCATGGAGGGAACTTGTGCCTGAAGAGGTAGGGGAGGCCTTCAAATGAGGTTTTTGCTTCAGTATTCACTAGAGATGAGCCTTGTTGATAATGGGAAACCCCTTGGACCAGGTTAATAGGCTTGAACAGATTGATATTAAGGAAGTGGATGTGCTGGAAATTCTGGGAAGCATCAAGATAAAAAAAATTCCCCAGGGCCAAACCAGATATATTCAAGGTTACTGTGGGAATAGAGGGATGAGATTGCTAAGCCTCTGGAGATGATCTTTGCATCCTCACTCTCCACAGAGGCACTACCGGATGATTGGAGGGAGGCGAATGTTGATCCATTGTTCAAGAAAGGGAATAGGGAAATCCCTGGGAATTATACATTAGTCAGTCTTGCATCTGTGGTAAGCAAGGTACTGAAAAGGAGTCTGAGAGATAGGATTTATGACTATTTGGAAAAACATAGTTTGATTAAAGATAGTCAGCATGGTTTTATGAGGGGCAGAGCACAGCAGGTCAGGCAGCATCCGAGGAACAGGAAAATCGATGCTTCAGGCAGGAGCCCTTCATCAGAAAATCAGAAATGTTGATTTTCCTGCTCTTCGGATGCTGCCTGACCTGCTCTGCTTTTCCAGCACCACTCTAATCTTCAGCATCTGCAGTCCTCACTTTCGTCTTTGAGGGGCAGGTCATGCCTCACAAGTCTTTGAGGATGTGACGAGACAAGGTGAAGATGGTCGAACACTGGACGTGACATATATGAATTTTAGTAAGGCATTGGATAAGGTTCTCCACTGTAGGCTCATTCAGAAAGTTATGAGGTATGGGATGCAGGGAAATTTGGCTGTCTGGATACAGAATTAGCTGGTTGAAAGAAAACAGTGAGTGGTCGTGGATGGAAAGCATTCCTCCTGGAGGTCGGTGACCAGCGTTGTCCCGCAGGGATCTGTTCTTGGGCCTCTGCTCTTTGTAGTTTTTATAAATGACTTGTATGAAGTGGAAGAGTGGGCTAATAAATTTGCCAATGACACAGAGGTTGGTGGTCTTATGGATAGTGTCAAGGTCTGTTGCAGACTACAAGACATTGGCAGGATGCAGAGGTGGACTGAGAAGTGGCAGATAGAGTTCACACTGGGTAAATGTGAAGTGATTCATTTTGGAAGGTCGAATTTGAATGCTAAATACTGGGTTAAAGACAGGATTCTTGGCAGCGTGGAGGAACAGTGGGATCTTGGGGCCGACATACACATATCTCTCAAAGTTCTACCCAAGTTGATAAGGTTGTTAACAAGACATATGGTGTTTTGACTTTCATTAAGTGGGGGAGGATTAAGTTTAAGAGCCGCTAGGTTCTGCTACAGCCCTATAAAGCTCTGGTTAGACCACACTTGAAATATTGTGTCGCCTCATCATAGGAAGGATGTAGATGCTCTAGAGATGGTGCAGAGGAGATTTACCAGGATGCTGCCTTGATTGGGTGCATTATGAAGAGAGGTTGAGTGAGCAAAGGCTTTTCACACTGGAGAGAAGGAGAAAGAGACATGACTTGTTAGAGGTGTACAAGGTAATGAGAGGCATAGATAGAGTAGATAACCAGAGACTTTTCCCCAGGGCAGAAATGGCTGTCATGAAAGGTGATTGCGGAAAGGCATAGGGGAGATGTCAGAGGTAGGTTCTTTACACAGAGAGTGATGAGTGTGTGGAATGCACTGCCAGCGGTGGTAGTAAAATCAGAGATGTTAAGGACATTTAAATGACTGCTGGACAAGCATATAGACGGCAGTAAATTGAGGGGAGTGCAGGTTAGATTGATCTTAGATTAATATAAATCCTCAGCACAACATCGTGGGCCAAAGGGCCTGTACTGTGCTGTGCTGTACTGTTCTATGTTTTATGAAACCAGTCTTCCTTAAAGATGACGGTTCATTTTATTGCAGTTCTTAATATCAAGCATTGCTGCTATTCTTGCCTTAGCTAAATCCCTTTCCATCACATGCTTCAAGATCAGTCCTCACCCTATTTAATCCACATTTCCACTGAGGAGCAGTCAGTCCAGGGTTTTCAACAGCTAATCACTCTAATTCACTAATGAATGGTAATCAATTTTGCTAGGATCAGAATTTTTGAGCATCACATTATTTAATTGACACTTTATTTTTGTGTGCATGCCAATTACAGCACTTACCAGTCAAATTATTATAATATACTTACTTCATCATCTTCCTCAGTAATGACATAAAATGATATGCTTTGGCTACCAACATTGAAATCAATCCAGAACTCTTCCAGTTTATCATCAGATGGCATCTTCAGCTAAAATGATTAAAACATAAAGACACTAACTGAACTTTACCATAGTAATTGTTTTAACAAATTCCTACAGCCAAAAAAAATAACCTGATAACAAACTAGATACTTTTTCTTGCATTTGACATTAACATTGATTTGTTACCCATTCATAAATGCAATTGGACTTGCTTTCCAGGAAATTTTAGGGGCCAGTTAAGAGTCAACCATTTTGCTGTGGGTCTGTAATCACATGTAGGCCAGACTCAAGATAGCAGAATTGCTTTCCTAAAGGACATTAGTGAACCAGGTAGGCCTTTACAGCATTGATTGCACAGTTGCCAACGGACTAGTTTTTACTTCCAGATGTTATTAAACACAAATGTAATTATTCATTATGAACACATATGCCAATACCATAGCTTCAAAAGGTCCATTTTGTCCTTTTTTTAAATGAAGAGAGGTTGAAAAAAAGAAATGCAGAGCTATCTCTTCCCAGCCAATAAAGTTAACAGCTTGTGAAGCCCTGGAAATTTATTTAAAGTTAGAACAATAAAGCAGCATGAATGGGTGGAGTCAGGCTCCACAGAACAAGGGTTTTAGTTTGATTTTCAACTGTTGGGGTTTTGAAGATGGCTGTGGAGGCTGTGATACATCTCTTTGCCAGAGCAAAAAGCCTGAGTGCTCTCTCCCTGCCAGAATGTTCTCTTGGTGTTCTTTTCTCCTAGGCTGGAGAAACATTCCATGTGAGACAATCTATTTTACTGAATTTACTCTTCCCAGGGTTTGATTATGGGATGCTACTATATTGAAATAACTGCTTTTTGTAGTTAAATAATTTATTATTCTGTTAACTTTTCCAATAGAGTTAAAGTTATATAAATTATTCATTCTTTTGTTTGCATTTTAACTGTAGAGAAAGTATGCCTGCTTAAAATCAAGTAAGGACTGCAGATGCTGGAGATCAGAGTCCAAAAGTGTGGCGCTGGAAAAGCACATCCAGAAAGGCAGGATTCAAGGAGCAGGAGAGTCGACACTTCAAGCATAAGCTCTTCAGTTATGGTCTAGGGTTATATTTTGAGAGGGTTTAGTCTGGTTCCTAACACAGGAACATAGAACATCCAACAGTATATCACAGGAACCAAAAGAACTGATCCTTCAGCCCAATACGTTTGTGCCAACCAGGATTCCATTCTAAACTAATCCCATCTGCATGCACATGGTCCATTTCCCTCTTTCCGTACCTGTTTATCTGTCTATGTAAGTGCCTCTTAAACATTGCTATCATCTCTGCTTCTACCACAATCCCTGGCAGTGCATTCTAGGCATTTACTACCCTCTGTGTAAAAATAACTTGCTTTGCAAATCTGCTGTTGACTTTTCCCCTGTCACCTTAAGCAATGAACCCCAGCATCTGACATGTCCACCCTGGGTAAAAGACTCAGACTATGCACATCTCTCATTATTTTATATACATGTATCGGTCACCCCTCAGCCGCTGACGCTCCAGCAAAAACAATCCACGTTTGTCCAACTTTGCCTTATAGCTAATACACTCCAGTCCAGGCAATCCTCTTTTATACCCTCTCCAAAGCTTCCACACATCCTTCCTCTAGCGTGGTGACCAGATCTGCATCTTCCAAACCCGTGACCACTTTCATCCAGAAGGTCAAGGGTAGCAGATTCAGAGGAATACCATCACTTGCAACCTCCCTTCCAACCTCACCATCCTGACTTGGACATGTAATGCCACTCCTTCTCTGATACTCAGTCAAAACCCTAGAATACACCACAGAGGCAGCTGCAATTCAAAAGGGAAGCTCACCATCACCTTCTCCAGGGCAACTAGGGATGGGCAATAAATGCTGGTTAGCCAGCGATGCCCCGCTCTACAAGCAAATAAAAAAGACTTTCTCCCCTTACCCTTGATCCCTGCTATGAGTAGCAATCCATCTACTTCAGCCTTAAGTATACATAACAGTGCAGGAAAGAATTCCATTGATTCACTAACCCATAACAAAAAGAAAATTCCTCATCTGTCTGGACAGAAGGACAGAAATTAGTCGCTTTGCTTTAATCAGAATTAATCTCTCTGACCCTGGAAACAAACAGAGAGAAATCAGGGAAACTATTGATGTTACAGCAGAAGGCTGGTGGGAAAGTCTGGAATATATGGACCCTGTAAAAATTTAAAGACTAAGTTGCCACTAGATGGTGCCTTGCTGTTTGACAGAATCTGTTGAATCAATGGGAGGGAAGTTGGGTCTTGAATAAAAACAAGACTACATTTCTGCTAACAGTAGAGCAGAATATATACACATGAAATATGGTTCTCAGCCATATTAAGAAACATCCATTTTTATAAACCATAGTAAGAAATGACCTTTGGACTTTAGTGTATTAACTGCCAACTTGAGTAATGTTTAGTCAATGTTGATTTTAGTTTGTTTGTTATAGTAAAAGTTTTAAAACATGAAATCTTGTGTGGTCCAGCCAGCCTCTAGGAATTTAAATCTCCTTTTAAAATTTATCAGTCTCTCCAGGATCACAACAAGTTAGTTTAAATAGCACCCCGCAATGTTCAATGATATTACCATCACTGAATCTGAATGTTTTACAGTGAGTGACTCATGTCTTCAAAACTCAAAGTTTTACTGACACCTAAAAGCCACATGTCAAGGATGTGATGAAATACACCCCACTTCAAGAATTGATCTCCTTGGTCTTTAGACAGCTCGTGCCAAATCCACAACCATTTCCACCTATAAGTGCAGCAAAAGCATGGGAACACTACCACCTGTGAATTCCCCTTCAAGTCATTCAGCATCCTGACTTGGAATATATCACAATTCCTTCACTTGGAACAAATTCTGGAATGGTGGGTCTACCTACACCAGATATACGTCTATAGTTCAAAAAGACAGCTCACCACCGCTTTAAAGGCAACTTGGAATAGGCAATAAATGCTGCCCAAACAGTGATATCCACATCTCATGAGTGAATAATTTAAAAAAAAACACTACTAATCACTGACAAAGCCTGGATGAAAAATAAGTATTTATTCTCATTTGGTTTCTGGGTTGTCAACCAATTCTAAACCCATGCCAGTATATTACCCCCAACCTCCTGTGTTTTAATTTGATCCACTAATCTCTTCATGTGAGGACCTTATCAAAAGTCTCATTGAAAGCCAAATTTTCCACATCCACTGGTTGTTCCTCATCTATTTTACTAGTTTCATCCTCACAAAAGTCCAGTAGATTAGATAAAAATGATTTCTGTTTCACAAACTTCTTGCTGACTAATTTTATTAAAGCTTTCTAAATATTCTATTATCACAACTGTTACAGTACTCCTGTATTTCCCTTCTATAGAGTGTTAAGTCTGTAGACAGCTGCTTCTTCTGTCTTTTTAAACAATTGCCATATTTGGTTATATCTGGTTATATTTGCCACCCTCCATTTGCTGCTAGATGTACTGCTCCACAGTCTTAGTATTTCTTATCTTACCACATTAAGCTTCCACATAATGATTTTCCAAGAAAGTATTCTCCCTCATTGCAGCATTGTGACAGTCCTTTACCCCACCTCCTTTCCCTAATTGTGCATCCCTCCTGAACATCCTTGGATGTTCACTTCCCATTCCATAACTGTAAATATACTATCATAATGTACATCTCTTTGAGCTGTTAATATATCTATCTTTTGTGAATGGTTTATGTAATAAAGCTCAAAGCCTTTAACTTGTCTTTTGTACTTTGTTAGCATTATTTTTTGTACTATGGTCTCATTTGCTTTTTATCTTGTGTTTTTAAACCTGCAATGTTTGTTCCTTATTTTTCTGTCTTTCAATTTTATCTCTGTACCTCCTTTCTGTCTCCCTTCTCAGGTTTCAATTCCCCTGCCATTTTAATTTAAACACTTCCTGACAGCATAAAGAAATAGCTGGTCACATCATCGGTTTTTTATTGTGTTCAGTTTTGGTCACCTCATTATAGGAAGGATGTGGAAACCTTACAGAGGTGCAGATGAAATTTACCAGAATACTGCCTGGACAGGATGGCAGATGTTATGAAGGTTGAGGGAGCTAGGAATTTTTTCATTGGAGCAAAGAAGGATGAGGGAAGACTTGATGGAGGTGTACAAGATGATGAGAGGCACAAATAGAGTGGGTAGCCAGAGCCTTTTTCCCTAGGGTGGAAATGGCCATCACAAGGGGGCTTAATTTTAAGGTGACTGGAGATGTCAGAGGTAGGTTCTTTACACTGAGAGTGGTGGGCGCATGAAATGCACTGCCCACAGTGGTAGTAGAATCAGATATATTAGGTAAATTCAAGCGATACTTGGATAGACATGTGAATGATAGTAAAATCAAGTATGTAGATTTGTTTGATCTTAGAGTAGGATAAAAGTTCAGCACAACATCAAGGACCGAAAGGCCTATACTGTGCTGTACTGTTCTATGTTCTCAACCTCCCTACTCACCTAAGGCACGGTGACCTCTTGTGAAACCATCACCAGTCATCTCTCTCTAATGAGATAGCAGCCCTCTGGTCTACCAGGATTATGGCAACATCAACCGTACTTACTTGCCCCATTCAGTGAGGGAATCAAAACTGAACACTGTTCTAAAAAAGAGATTGTCAAGAATATTACATGTACCACTATTCAAGCAGGGAGCAAGAGGTGAACTCAGAAACTATAGGCTAACTAGGCTAACCTGAGTGGTCAGGAAAGTATTTCAAAACAATTTTGAGGGACAGAATTAATCTGCATTAGGAGAGAGAGGGATTAACCAAGAACAGTCAGCATGGTTGTGTTAGGGGGACGTCCATGTCTGATCAATTTGATGAAATATTTCGAAGAGGCAACCACATGTGTAAGTGAGGGAAATTCTTTCAATAAGGTCCACTTGACTTCAGCAAGGCTTTTGATAATATCCTGCATGGGAGACTGACAGCAAAGGCAAGAGCCCATGAAATCAAAGGAAATTTGGCTAATAAGATCCAAAATTGCCTGAGTCGCAGAAAGCAGAGGATGAAATGATCAGGTTTTTGCCGTTTGTGACATCTATCTAGATGAGTAAATTCAGAGATGATGCAAAATTTTGGTTGGCGAAAAATAGTGAAAAGGATAGCCTTAGATTACAAGAGAACACAGACAGGCTGATCAGATGGGATGATCAGTGGCAAATGAATTTCAATCTGGACAAATGTGAGGTGATGTACTTGTGCAGAACCAACGATACAAGAGAATGAATGGGAAGGCCTGGGAAGCACAGAATCAGATGAACCTGTGGTTAAGGCAGCAAATGGGATACTTGTCTTTATTAACTGACGTACAGAATTCAAGAATATCAAGGTGATGCTAGAAATGTATAAAAAGTTGATTAGGTCACAGCTAAACAATAGTGTACCAGTTCTGGAATCCACATTATAAGAATTGCACTGGAGAGGGTGGAGAGGGTAACCTGGAATTATACAATACAGATGGTTGGCCCATCAACCATCAAGAATACACTAAATATATACTGGTTGCACCTTCCTACATTACGCTCATATTATGACATTTCAAGGGTTCATCCAAATACTTTATAAGAGGTTGTGATGTTACCCATCTCAAATATCCAGTGCATTCCAGACCACTATCACTGTCTGGGTGAAAACAATTTCCTCAAGTCCCCTCTGAACAACCTACCCTTCAATTTAAAATTATAGCTGTTTCTTATTAAACTAAAGGACCTAGCTTGCTTTCTATCCAATCTGTCCATGCCCTCATAATCTTACACATCTTTCTCAGGTCCCCCATCAACCTTCTCTGCTCCTCCAACCTCTCTTCAAGGCTCCAACAGAGGCAAATCCAAGTGAATCACCTCTGCACACCGTCCAGTGCAATCACATCCTTCAGTTAGCAGAACCAAACCAATGATCCAGGAATCTAAGTCCAACTGTGGCTGAACCTAGACCTGCACAGCTCCAATGTAACCTCCCTTTAACTATGCCTCAACTGATAAAGGCAAGTGTTCTGTATATCTTAGCTACCCTATTAAACTGCCCTGCCACCTTCACAAATTTGTCGACAAACACATCAAGATCCCTCTGTTTCTCTGAACTGCTGAGGATTCTAATATTCATTGAGCATTCCCTGTTTTGTTACTTCTTCAAAAGTTCATCACCTCACACTTATCAGGGTTAAATTCCATCTGCCACTGATCTGCCCATATGATCAATCACTCTAAATCCACCTTTAACCTTAGACCTCCTTCTTCACTGTCTAATCTTCATGTCACCTGCAACTTGCTTATCACCCCCATTATAATTCTCATCTACATTATTTATATACAGCATTAAGAATAAGAGATCCAGCACTGATCCTTGTGATATTCTAAATGCAGGCCTCCATTCTCACGAACAGCCTTCTACCATTAGTTCCAGCCACAAAGCTAATTTTGGATCCAATGTAGCAAGCTATCCTGGATCTCATGTGCTTTTAACTTTTTTATCAGTATCCCAAATGGGACTTTGTTGAAGCCCTTAGTGAAATCCATTTAAACCAGATCAACTGTACTATTCTCATCTAAACGCTTGGTCATCTCTTTGTTAGGCATTATCCGTCTGACAAAGCCATGCTGACTATCCAAACCTTGCCTTTGGAAATGAAAATGAACTTTCTCCATCACGTTTTCTCCATATGTTTTTCTACCACTGTCACTCGAATCATTCGTCTGGCTTGCCCTGGTCCATTTCTTACCAAAAGCTTATAGTGGAACCACATAAAATGTCCTCCAGTCCAGAAAGGGGCCCCATCATTACCTCTCTCATCCAGACCTGGGGATTTGTCCACTATTAAACACACTAAACTTCTGGTACTGCCTCAAGAATAGTCCATGATTTTCTCAAATTCTGTACCAACATCCTCATTGTCCTGATCAAGAGAGATGTGAAATACTTATTTGAACAGTCGACCAATATCCTCTGGCTCTACACAAAGATTAGTCCCTTCGTCCCTAATGGGTCCTTCTCTAGAATCATTTAATGCAGTATGGAAAGAGGCCATTCGGTCTGCACCGACTCACCTAGACTCAGCCCCCTACCTTATACCCGCAACCACACATTACCATCAACAATCCACCTAGCTTGCATATACCTGGACACCACAGGGCAATTTAATATGGCCAATCCACCTAACCTGCACATCTTTGTGGAAGGATACCAGAGTACCGGCAAAAATCCATGCAGACATGGGAAGAACATGCAAACTTCACTCACAGTTACCCAAGGCTGGAATAGAACCCAGGTCGTCCCTGGCACTATAAGGCAGCAGTGCTAACGACTTGGTTATTCTCTTCCTCTTAATATACTTGTAGACTCCCTAATTTTTGCCCACTAGTATTACTTCATGCCCCCTCTCTGCTCTCCTAATTCCTTATTAAGTTCCTCCTTGTCTTCATTGATTTCCACCCTTTGCATCTGTTATATGCTTCTTTTCCTTTTTATTCAGTTCTGAATACTCTTTGACATCCAGGGTCTCTGGACCCTCTTCTCTACTAATCATCCTAAAGAGAACATGTTGGGCATGTGGTCTCCCTTATATCTTTGTAAACACCTGCCACTGTTCTGGTCCAGGTTTACTCCTGAGCAGCTGTTCCCAGTCTACTTTGATCAGATTCTGCCATGTATTAATAAAATCTGCTTTTCCCAATCCAAAACTGTTTTTGACAGACCATCTTTTTCCTTTTCCATAAGAAGCATAAAACATGTGGTGTTGTGATCATTATCACGAAAACACTTGCCTACTGCCATTTCATTCCCCAGAATTAGGTCCACTATTCCATTGTACAAAGTAGGATCATCAACGTGTTGATATAAAAAGCTTTCCAGAACACACCTCAAAAGATTTATCCCTTTAAACCTTTTATACATGATTACCCCAATTAATGTTGAGTTGTTGAAATCTCCTAATATTATTATTAGTTTTGGGCACCTTTCACTGAATTGACTACATATCTGCTCCTCAATTGCCCACTGACTAGGAGGGGGGAGCGCTATAACACATTGCTTATTAATTCCTAAACTCTACCCACAAAGCATCATTTGACAACCCAAAGTTATAAGAGATTGGATTTATAATCATCGAGAGAGGAACAAGTTGATTAGGGATAGTCAACACAGTTTTGTGAAGGATGGGTTGTGTCTTACAAACCTTATTGAGTTCTTTGAGAAGGTGACCAAACAGGTGGATAAGGGTAAAGCGGTTGATGTAGTATATTTGGATTTCAGTACAGCATTTGATAAGGTAGGCTATTTCACAAAATACGGAGGCATGGGATTAAGGGTAATTTGATGTTTGGGATCAGAAGTTGGCTAGCTGAAAGAAGACAGAGAATAGTGGTTGATGGGAAATATTCATTCTGGAGTTCAGTTACTAGTGGTGCACCGCTAGCATTTGTTTTGGGTCCACTGCTGTTTGTAACTTTTATAAATGACCTGGATGTAGCCGTAGAAGGATGGGTTCGTAAATTTGCAATGACACGAAGGTCGGTGAAGTTGTGGACAGGGCTGAATGATTTGCAGGTTACAGAGGGACATAGATAAGCTGCAGAGCTGGGCTGAGAGGTGGCAAATGGTGTTTAATATGGAAAAGTATGAGGTAATTCACTTTGGAAGGAGCAACAGAAATGTAGAGTGATGGGCTAATGGTAAGATTCTTGATAGCATGGATGAGCAAAGAGATCTTGGTGTGCATGTACATAGATCCCTGTAAGATGCCACCCAGGTTGATATGGCTGTTAAGAAGACATATAGTGTGTTAGCTTTTATTGGTAGAGGGACTGCGTTCAGAGCCATGAGGTCATGCTGCATCTGTACAAAACTCTGGTGCGGCCACACTTGGAGTATTGCGTGCAATTCCGGTCACCACATTATAGGAAGGATGTGGAAGCTTTGAAAAGGGTCCAGAGGAGATTTACTGGTATGTTACCTGGTATGGAGAGAAGGTCTTATGAGGAAAGGCTGAGGGACGTGAGGCTGTTTTGTTAGAGAAAAGGTTGAGAGGTGACTTAATTGAGACATACAAGATAAACAGAGGGTTAGACAGTGTGGACAATGAGAGCATTTTTCCTCGGATGGTGACGGCAAGCACGAGAGAACATACCTTTAAATTGTGGTGTGATAGAAACAGGACAGATATCAAAGGTAGTTTCTTTACTCAGAGACCAACAGGGGTGTGGAATGCACTGCATGCGACATTAGTAGACTCGCCAATCTTCAGGGCATTTAAATGGTCATTGGATAAACATATGGATGAAAATGGGATAGCATAGGATAGATGGGCTTCAGATTGTTTCAATAGATTGGCGCAACATCGAGGACCGAAGGCCTTGAATGGCCCTGTAATTTCTATTTCCTATATTCTATAAGGTCTAGACGACTGAAGTCAGACTAAGCTTTGGAAGAATATCGGGAGTGTAGGTCCAATCTGAAATGAAGAATTAAGAGGGCTAAAAGGGGTCATGAAATATCTTTAGCAAACAGGGTTAAGGAAAAGCCCAAAGCCTTTTGTTCATATGTAGGGACCAAGAGGGTAACTAGAGAAAGGGTTGGCCCACTCAAGAAAAGAGGAAAGTTACATGTGGAATCAGAGAAAATGGGTGAGATTCTTAATGAGAAGGGCATGATAGATATTGAGATTAGGGATAGATGTTTGATTACTCCATGTTTGATTACTCTATGTCAAGTCGGCATAAGGGGAGAGGAAGTGTTGGTTATTCTAAAAATCATTAAGCTGGAAAGTCCCCAGGTTCGGATGGGATCTATCCCAGGTTCCCATGAGGGAAGCGAGACAGAAAATAGCCGGGGCTTTAACAGATACCTTTGCAGCATCCTTAAACATGATTGAGGTCCCAGAGGACTGGAAAATTGCTAATGTTGTACCTCGTTTAAGAAGGGTAGCAGGGATAATCCAGATAATTATAGAATGGTGAGGCTGATGTCAGTGGTAGAGAAGCTGCTGGAGAAGATACTGAGGGATAGGATCTTTGGAAAAAAATGGGCTTATCAGTGATAGGCAACATGGTTTTGTGCAAGGAAGGTCAGGTCTTACCAACTTAATAGAATTCTTTGAGGAAGTGACAAAGTTGATTGATGAGGGAAGGGCTTTAGATGTTGTATACATGGACTTCAATAGGGCGTTTGATAAGGTTCCCCTTGATAGCTTAACCGAGAAAGTGAAGTCGCATGGGGTCCAGGGTGTACTAGCTGGATGGATCGAGAACTGGTTGGGCAGCAGGAGACAGAGAGTAGTAGTGGAAAGGAGTTTCTCAAAACAGAGAACTGTGACCAATGGTATTCCACAGGGATCCATGCTGGAACTACTGTTGTTTGTGATATTCATGAATGATGTGGAGGAAGGTATAGCTAGTCTGATTAGTAAGTTTACAGATGACAGAAAGATTGGCGGAGCAGCAGATAGTGAAGGGGGCTTCAGAGAATGCAGAATATCAACAAATTGAAGACTTGGGCAGAGAAATGGCTGATGGAGTTTATAGCCAGGCATATGTGAGGTGATGCATTTTGGAAGATCGAATTCAAGAGCGAACAATACAGTAAACGGTATGCTCTGGGGAAAATTGATGTATAGAGACATCTGGGTGCTCAGATCCATTGTACTTTGAAGGTGGCAATGCAGGTTGATAGCGTAGTGAAGAAGGCATATGGCATGCTTTTCTTCATTGGAAGGGGTATTGAGTACATGAGTTGACAGGTCATGTTATAGTTGTATAAGATTTTGGTTCTACCACATTTGGAATAATGCGTACAGTTCTGGTCGCAGTATTACCAAAGGAGAGTGGATACTTTGGAGAGAATGCAAAGGAGATTCAACAGGATGTTGCCTGGTATGGAGAATGCTAACTATGAAGAGAGGTGAGTAGATTAGGATTATCTTCATGAGAAAGACGGAAGTTCAGGGGAGCCCTGATTGAGATCTACAAAATCATGAGAGGCACAGACAAGGTGGATAGCAAGAAGCTTTTTCTCTAGAGTGGGGTCTCCAGCATGGAAAATTCTTTACTCAGAGGGTGGTGGGTGCCTGGAATGCGTTACCAGCAGAGGTGGTAGAGGCAGGCACGATAGTATCATTTAAGTTGTATCTAGACAGATACATGAACGGGCAGGGAACAAAGAGACACAGACCCTTAGAAAACAGATGACAGGTTTAGACAGAGGACCTGGATTGGCGCAGGCTTGGAGGGCTGATGGGTCTGTTCTTACGTTGCAATTTTACAAGATATATAACAGTCTCTTCCAAACCCTTGTTCTTTCTTCATTTGACTGAGTGAGGCATCAAAAATCTTTGCAAAACTGGAGTCAATGGGAATCAGACTCTCTGCTGATTGGTGTTACATCTGTCATAAAGGACAGATCTTTTGGTCCTTTTGCAGCAGAGAGCGGCAGAATCTGGGCGGAAGCGAAGTCGGAGCACAGAGCTGGTGGGGAAGGTAAGTGATTGTTATTTAAGAACTTACCTCGACGCCAACAGTCTTTTTGCAGCAGAGAGCGGCGGAGCTGGGCGGAAGTGAAGTCGGAGCACAGAGCTGGTTGGGAAGGTAACTGATTGTTATTTGAGTGGAGAAGGAACCCGAGACACCACATGTGTCTCCCCCACCCTCCCTCCTCCTCTAACCTAAAATAAAAGGACTCAGTCGGCTGAACAGGTAATCTACTTAGTGTTCTTGTTTTGGAGACTAAGTGTAGAGTTATGGCAGTGCAGGCAGTGGAATGTTCCTCCTGCAGGAAGTTTGAGGTAGGGGTGACCACCGATGCTCCTGCCGACTTCACCTGCAGGAAGTGCAGCCAGCTCCAGCTCCTCACAGACCGCGTTAGGGAACTGGAGCTGGAGTTGGATAAACTGAGGATTATTCGAGAGGCTGAGAGGGTGATAGATAGAAGCTACAGGGACATAGTTACGCCAGAGAACAGAGGAAGCCATTAGAGGTGGGAAGGGGAGGAAGCAGGCAGTGCAGGGATCCCATGTGGTCATTCCCCTCAACAATAAGTATACCACTTTGGATACTGTTGGGGGGGACGGCCTAGCAGGGGTAAGCTGCAGTGACCGGGTCTCTGGCATGAGGTCCGGCTCTGAGGCTCTGAGTGGAAAGGGAGAGAGGAGGAGAGCGCTAGTTATAGGAGACTCTATAGTTAGAGGGACAGACAAGCGGTTCTGTGGACATGGGCGAGACTCTCGGATGGTTTGTTGCCTCCCGGCGTACCAGGGTCCAAGACGTCTCGGACTGTGTCTTCAGAATCCTTAAGTGGGAGGGTGTGCAGCCAGAAGTCGTGGTGCACATTGGCACCAACGACATAAGTAGGAAGAGGAGTGGGGAGGTCATTCAGGAGCTCAGGGAGTTAGGCTGGAAGCTAAAAGCTAGGACAGACAAAGTCGTCATCTCTGGGTTGTTGCCGGTGCCACGTGACAGTGAGGCAAGGAATAAGGAGAGAGTACAGTTGATCACGTGGCTGCAAGGATGGTATAGGAGGGAGGGCTTCAGATATTTGGACAATTGGACTGCATTCTGGCGAAGGTGGGACCTTAACAAACAGGACGGGTTGCACCTGAACCAGAAGGGCACCAATATCCTGGGAGGTAGATTTGCTAGCACTCTTCGGGGGGTGTTTAAACTAATTTGGCAGGAGGACGGGATCCGGACTTGTAGTCCAGCAAGTAGGTTAGCTGTTTTTCAGGAAGTCCAAGAATGTAGGGAGGCTGTGGAGAAGGTAGCACTGACAGGGAATACTTGCGGACACAGAGATGGGTTCAAGTGTGTATACTTCAACGCAAGGAGTATAAGAAATAAGGTGGGTGAACTTAAGGCGTGAATTGGTACTTGGGACTACGGAAACGTGGATAGAAGCGTCCCTGCTGAGTACACTTGCAAGAAGTGCACCCATCTCCAGCTCCTCCAAGCCCGTGTTAGGGAACTGGAGCTGGATTTGGATGAACTGCGGATCATTCGGGAGGCAGAGAGGGTCATAGATCAGAGCTTTAGGGAAGTAGTTACTCCGAAAGTTCAAGATAGATGGGTGACAGTGAGGGGGAGTGGGAGGAGGAAGCCAGTGCAGGGACCCCCTGCGGTCATTCCCCTCAAGAACAAGTATACCGTTTTGGATACTTGTGGGGGGGATGACTTACCAGGGGCAAGCAACGAGGTTCAGGCCTCTGGCACGGAGCCTGGCCCCGTTGCTCAGAAGGGAAGGGTGGAGAAAGGTAGAGCGATAGTTCTTGGGGACTCGATAGTGAGGGGTACAGACAGACGGTTTTGTGGGGGCGACAGTGACTCACGTTTGGTATGTTGCCTCCCAGGTGCAAGGGTACGTGATGTCGCTGATCGTGTTTTCCAGGTCCTTAAGGGGGAGGGGGAGCAGCCCCAGATCGTGGTCCACGTTGGCACCAACGATATAGGTAGGAAGAGGGGTGAGGATGTCAGACAGGCTTTCAGGGAGCTAGGTTGAAAGATCAGAGTTAGAACAAACAGAGTTGTAGTCTCTGGTTTGTTACCCATGCCACGTGATAGAGAGTCGAGGAATAGGGAGAGAGAGCAGTTAAATGCGTGGCTACAGGGATGGTGCAGGAGGGAGGGATTCCGGTTTCTGGACAACTGGAGTTCTTTCTGGGCAAGGTGGGACCTCTATAAAAAGGATGGTCTACACCTGAACCTGAGGGGCACCAATATCCTTGGGGGGAGGTTTGCTAGTGCTCTTTGGGAGGGTTTAAACTAACTCCGCCAGGGCATGGGAACCTGGACTGTAGCTTTAGGGTACAGGACCTTGAGTGTAGGGAGGTAATGAATAATGCAGCGATCTCGAAGGAGGGTGCCTGTAAACAGAAGGGTGGATTGAAGTGTGTATACTTCAATGCCAGAAGTATAAGAAATAAGGTAGGTGAACTTGCAGCGTGGGTTGGTACCTGGGACTTCGATGTTGTGGCCATTACAGAGACGTGGGTAGGACAGGGACAAGAATGGCTGTTGCAGGTTCCAGGGTTTAAATGTTTTAGTAGGATCAGACATGGGGGTAAAAAAGGGGGAGGTGTGGCATTACTTGTCAAAGATAGTATTACAGCAGTGGAATGGACGATGAAAGAGGACTTGCCATCTGAGGTAGTTTGGGCTGAGGTTAGAAATAGGAAAGGTGAGGTCACCCTGTTAGGTGTTTTCTACAGGCCTCCTAATAGTCCTAGAGAAGTAGAGGATAATATTGCGAGGATGATTCAGAAAAAGAGTGAAGGTAGCAGGGTGGTTGTTATGGGGGACTTTAACTTCCCAGATATTGACTGGGAGAGCTATAGCTCGAGTTCATTAGATGGGTCGGTGTTTGTCCAATGTGTGCAGGAGGGTTTCCTGACACAATATGTAGACAGGCCAACAAGAGGTGGGGCTATACTGGATTTGGTTCTAGGTAATGAACCAGGCCAGGTGTTAGACTTGGAGGTAGGTGAGCACTTCGGGGACAGTGACCACAACTCGGTGACTTTTACTTTAGTGATGGAGAGGGATAAGTGTGCGCCGCAGGGCAAGAGTTATAGCTGGGGCCAGGGAAATTATGATGCAGTGAGGCATGACTTAGGATGTGTGGATTGGAAAAACAGGCTTCAAGAGAAGAACACTAATGAGATGTGGGGATTGTTCAAGGAGCAGCTACTACGTGTCCTCGATAAGTATGTACCAGTCAGGCATGGTGTAAAGGGCCTTGTGAGGCAGCCGTGGTTTAGTAAGGAATTGGAATCCCTTGTGAAAGGGAAGAAGGCGGCATATGTAAAGATGAGGCGTGAAGGTTCAGTTGGGGCGATAGAGTGTTATAAGGTAGCCAGGAAGGATCTAAAGAGAGAGCTAAGAGAAGCGAGAAGGGGACATGAAAAGTCTTTAGCTGGTAGGATTAGGGAAAACCCAAAGGCGTTCTATAGGTATGTCAGGAATAAAAGGATGACTAGGGTAGGTATCGGTCCAGTCAAGGATAGTAGTGGGAAGTTGTGTGTGGAGGCGGAGGAGATTGGAGAGACACTAAATCAATACTTTTCATCAGTATTCACTCAGGAACAGGACACTGTTGCTGATGTGAATATGGAGTCACAAATGATTAGAATGGATGGCCTGGAAATATGCAGGGAAGAGGTTCTGGGAATATTGGAGAGGATGAAAATAGATAAGTCTCCTGGGCCTGATGGCATTTACCCTAGGATCCTATGGGAAGCTAGGGAGGAGATAGCAGAGCCATTGGCCTGGATTTTTATGTCGTCATTGTCAACGGGAATAGTACCAGAGGACTGGAGGATAGCGAATGTGGTCCCCTTGTTCAAGAAAGGGAGTAGGGATAGCCCTAGTAACTATAGGCCAGTGAGTCTGACTTCAGTGGTGGGCAAGGTCTTAGAGAGAATGGTAAGGGATAAGATTTATGAACATCTGGATAGGAATAACGTGATCAAGGATAGCCAGCATGGTTTTGTGAAGGGCAGGTCGTGCCTCACAAACCTTATTGAGTTCTTTGAGAAGGTGACTAAGGAAGTGGACGAGGGTAAAGCAGTAGATGTTGTGTATATGGATTTTAGTAAGGCGTTCGATAAGGTTCCCCATGGTAGGCTAATGCAAAAACTACGGAGGTATGGCATTGAGGATACATTAGAGGTTTGGATTAGGAATTGGCTGGCTGGAAGGAGACAGAGGGTAGTAGTTGATGGACTATGTTCATCTTGGAGTGCAGTTACTAGCGGTGTACCACAAGGATCTGTTTTGGGACCATTGCTTTTTGTTATCTTTATAAATGATCTAGAGGAAGGGCTTGAAAGCTGGGTAAGCAAGTTTGCGGATGACACAAAAGTTGGTGGAGTTGTGGATAGTGAGGAAGGAAGGGGTAGGTTACAGCGGGATATAGATAAGTTGCAGAGCTGGGCAGAAATGTGGCAAATGGAATTCAATGTAGCTAAGTGTGAAGTCATTCACTTTGGTAGGAGTAACAAGAAGATGGATTACTGGGCTAATGGTAGGCTACTTGGTAGTGTGGATGAGCAGAGGGATCTTGGTGTCCATGTACACAGATCTCTGAAAGTTGCCACCCAGGTAAATAGTGCTGTGAGGAAGGCATATGGTGTACTGGGCTTTATTGGTAGAGGAATTGAGTTCCGGAGTCCTGAGGTCATGTTGCAACTGTATAAGACTCTGGTGCGGCCTCATCTGGAGCATTGTGTGCAGTTTTGGTCGCCATACTATAGGAAGGATGTGGAGGCATTGGAACGAGTGCAGAGGAGGTTTACCAGGATGTTGCCTGGAATGGTAGGAAAATCTTATGAGGAAAGGCTGAGGCACTTGGGGCTGTTCTCATTGGAGAAGAGAAGGTTTAGGGGAGATTTGATAGAGGTGTATAAGATGATTACGGGTTTAGATAGGGTCGACACTGAGAACCTTTTACCGCTAATGGAGTCAGGTGTTACTAGGGGACACAGCTTTAAATTAAGGGGTGGTAGGTATAGGACAGATGTTAGGGGTAGATTCTTTACACAGCGGGTTGTGAGTTCATGGAATGCCCTGCCAGTAGCAGTGGTGAACTCTCCTTCTTTATGGTCATTTAAGCGGGCATTGGATAGGCATTTGGAAGTTATTGGGCTAGTGTAGGTTAGGTAGGATTTGGTCGGCGCAACATCGAGGGCCGAAGGGCCTGTACTGCGCAGTATCTTTCTATGTTCTATGTTCTATGTAGAAGAGGGACAGGAATGGTTGTTGGAGGTTCCTGGTTACAGATGTTTCAGTAAGATTAGGGAGGGTGGTAAAAAAGGAGGGGGGGGTTGGCGTTGCTAATTAGAAATGGTATAACGGCTGCAGAAATGCAGTTCGAGGGGGATCTGCCTTTGGAGGTAGTATGGACTGAGGTCAGAAATAGGAAAGGAGCAGTCAACTTGTTGGGTGTTTACTATAGGCCCCCCAATAGCAGCAGAGATGTGGAGAACAACACCACCACTATAGGGCAAGCCAAACAGAGAACAGCCAGGGAATTCCTAGAGGCATGGCACTCATCCACAAATTCTATCAACAGACACATCGACCTAGACCCTATATACCGGCCACTGCAGCGGACAGCAACTGACAACACGAAGCGGCAGATTCAAACCACTATAAATGTCGAAGGAATCAGCACAGAAGCGCTTCACAGGAAGCTCCCAAGCACTGAGGATGTCACCTAGAAAGGGGACGAAACGTTTGCAACAAAAACTCCCAGCTCGGCGAACAGAACCACAACAACGAGCACCCGAGCTACAAATCTTCTCACAAACTTTGAATTGAATTCAAGAGTCGAGAGGTGATGTTGCAGCTGTACAGGACCTTGGTCAGGCCACATTTAGAGTACTGTGTGCAGTTCTGGTCGCCTAATTTTAGGAAAGATGTGGAAGCTTTGGAGAGGGTGCAGAGGAGATTTACCAGGATGTTGCCTGGAATGGAGAATAGGTCGAATGAGGATAGGTTGAGAGTGCTGGGCCTTTTCTCATTGGAACGGCGAAGGATGAGGGGTGACTTGATGGAGGTTTATAAGATGATCAGGGGAATAGATAGAGTAGACAGTCAGAGACTTTTTCCCCGGGTACAACAGAGTGTTATAAGGGGACATAAATTTAAGGTGAAGGGTTGAAGGTATGGGGGGATGTCAGGTGTAGGTTCTTTACCCAGAGAGTGGTGGGGGCATGGAATGCACTGCCTGTGGGAGTGGCAGAGTCAGAATCATTGGTGACCTTTAAGCGGCAATTGGATAGATACATGGATATGTGCTTAAGCTAGGACAAATGTTCAGCACAACATCGTGGGCCGAAGGGCCTGTTCTGTGCTGTATTGTTCTATGTTCTATGTCTATGTCTAAAGGAAGATGGTTGCGGTCACTGGAGGTCAGTCATCTCATCTCTCAGTCATTCCCCGCACAACCACCTTCAGCAACTTCATCAATGACATTTCGTCTGTCAAAAGGTGTTCAGCACCATTCACAACTCTTTAGATACCGAAGCAGTCCATGTACAAATGCAGTAAGGCTTGAGCAATATCCAAATCTGGGCTGACAAATGACAACATTTGCGCTACTCACTGCCAGGTGTAATGGACCAGGCCAAACCCCCTCAAAACATTTCAAGAAGGTAGCCCAGACTCTAACTCTCTAGTTGTTATAAGCAGGTGTAGAGTGTACGTATCAGCAGTGTCGCAGCTGGCTCAACCACTCAGTTTTAAACAAAACAGAATTTATTTATACACAAAAAGAAAACTGAATTTAGAATAACATAACAATTTGAAAACACAACCGACTCTATCCCAACTTGATGCTGTTCCAAATACTTGCAACAGCCAATAAACACACCCCGTGGCAAAAAAAGTAAAATCAAACACAGATTGTTACAGGAGAGCTGTCAGAAAGAGAAAGGATCCGCGTGGAGCTGTTTCTTTGACCAGCAGCCTCAAAAACTGACTGTTTGCTAAATCTAAACGAACCAAACCCTTAACTGGGAGAAGTGACTACTCCCCTTTCATTGGGCAAGCATTTTAAAGGAAAGACTTAAAAGCATTCACCCAGACATATCAGAACCTCTGACTTTACGAACTCTCTGAAAACAAAACTGAGGACAACGTGTTAAATGAGCAATATCACAACACAGGTCATGATCTCCAACAAGGGAGAATCTTTCTTTGTCCCATGATACTCAATAGCATTAGCATTATGAATCCCATTATTGATATCCTGACCAGAGTTATCATTGACCATAAACTGAACTGGACTGGCCATACAAGTGCATGGCTACAAGAACAGTCAGAAGCAGAGAGTAACTCACTCCCAGATCCCAGATTACCACCCCTACCCCTCCCCTTCCCCCCAACAGCCTTTCAACACATCTGTAATCACACTCAAGAAGCTTGACACATTCAGAACAAAGCAACCTACCTGATGGGTGCCATATTGACAAACATATACTTCCTCTACCGCCAAAGCTCAGTAGCATTAATCTGTACCATCTATGAGATGAACTGCAGAAATCTGTTTCCTCAGACAGACAGCAATTTCCAAACCCACAAACGCTATCATCTGCAAGGTCAAGGCAGCAGACACAGGGGGACACAACCACCAGCAAGCTCCTTTCCAAGCCATGCACCATTCTGATTTGGAAATATATTACCATTCCTTCAGTATCACTGGATTAAAATCCTGGAATTCCCCAGCAAACAAACTGCAGCCATGCAAAAGGGCAGCTCACCAATTTCTCAAGAACAGCAGGGAAAAGTAATGAACTCTGGCCCATTAAAGTGTCACACATATCCTATAGAATGAATTTTTAAAAATGTTTTAACGTACCTCATGTTTATTAAGAAACGCTTCCAAACATGGAAATGTGTAAACACTGCAGATGAAAAGAAAGAAATTCTTAAGGTTAGAAGTTGGAGCAGCATATCACTCGGTATACTTTAACCAATTGAACCTAACGCTACAGAAAACATTCAACATGATCCCACTTCTGCCTCCTTCCCAAAAGAAAACAGCAGAAGCTAAATCAGAAGCAAAATGGTGTCAGTACTGGAAATCTTAAACAAAAAACACTCAAAACACACTTAACATGGCAGGCAGTATCTGTGGAGAAAGATACACAATTAATTGGCAGAATCTGCTCCCAGTGTGGAGGTAGGAGTTAATTCTCTGAAAGGCAGATTAGGATGTCTGGCAAGACATACATGAGGAGAACACTAACCTTACAGGGAGACAAACAGGAGGACCTTGACACTGCCAAGACCTTCCAGGATCACAGTTCCAGGTGTTATATCTGAAGGGCATCTGGATAATCCCTCACCTTCTGCAACCCAAGAGCATCACAGCTAAGTATTGTGTGCCTCCCGGAGCCCATGTCCCAGTTACACTGCAGTGATATACCCCTCTGTCCTGGGCCCTGCATGGGTTTCAAAGTAATATTAATCTGCAAGAATCACTACAATCACTGCCAGAAAGCAAACATTTTGTACTACACTGATGCATGTGACTCCATCTGATAAGACTTCTGATTGTTTCTATTTCTGGCCACAAAGATTGGGATATATTCAGAATTCAGTAAAGGTGGATTAAACAGAAGGAAAGAAAGGAGAAAATAAACTATGAAGGCAACTGAACTGACAATAAGACTTTGTTTAAATATATAAACAGAGGTCAAAGTGAATATAGGCCTCTACAAAATGAAAGAGATAGTTATGGAAACAGAGTTGAATAGATGTTTTGCATTAGATTTTACATTGGAAGACACGTCAAATATCCCATTAATACTAAAAATGCAGGACAGGAACTAAGAACCATCACTATCATTCGAAACTTAGTTTTAGACAAACAGGTCTCCGTCCCTCCTAAAAGATGTTGACATGCAGGAGGCTGGAAGAACATTGCAGGCAGGGCAGCATCAGGAGGTGGAGAAATTGACATTTCAGGTGTAACCTTCCTTCAGAACTGGATGTGGGTGTAAGGGATGCTGCAGATAAAGGGGGTGGCGGAGCAGGGTGGTGGAGTGGGGATAGGTGAAGATAGCTAGAGGTACAGCCTGGTCAATGGGAGGAATAAATCTCATAGGTGGCTGGGAGGAGTAGAAGGGAAGGGCTGGGAAGGGAGATTATTTGAAATTGGAGAATTCAACATTGAGTTGTCCAAGCTGTAGGCTGCCCAGACAGAGGGTGAAATGTTGTTTCTTCAAATTGCAGTTTGGTTCATTGTTGCAAATGAGGAAACCAAGGATGGTCATGTCCGAAAGAAAGTGGGAAGGGGAATTACAATGGGCGGTGACTGTAAAGTCTGGTCAGCCTGTGCGGGCCTGGCTGAGATGCTCAACGAACCGTTCCCTACGTTTATGTTTGGTCTCCTCAATGTAGAGAAGACCACATCGAGAGCACCTGATGCAGTAAACTAGGTTGGAAGAGAGGCTGGTGAACCTCTGTCTCAACTGGAAGGTCTGTTTAGGGCCCTGGATGGAGGTGAGGGGAGTGATGTACTGGCAGATTTTGCATCTTTTCCGGTTGCAGGGGAAAGTACCTGGGATTCAGGAGGTGGCTGGTAAGGGTGGCACAAACCAAGGACTGGCAGAGGGAACAGTCCTCGCAGAAGGCAGAGGGATGGGGAGAGGATGACTTTCTTGGTGGTGAGGTCTAGTTGGAGTGGCAGAAGTATTTAAGGATGATGCGCTGGATGTGGACACTGGTGGGTTGGTAGATGAGGACAAGGGAGACTCTGTCTTTATTGCGTTTGAGGGGGGTTTCAGGCAGTGGAATGGGGAAATGAGGTGGTGCAGTTGAGGGCTGTCTG